>NC_067401.1:383849572-383904572 GCF_016432865.1 Antechinus flavipes
GTAGTGTCCCATGCTTACTAAGGAAGAGGGAAAGGGGATCCTGTCCTGCCATTAACTTAAGTCCCTAGAATTTTTACCTCCTCTCTTTGCCCCCATCCTGGGCAATATTTGAAATAGGAATTTGGAATTTTTTCTATTCTGTAGTAGCACAGTGCCTGGAATGTAATAAGATCTTAATTAATGCTTTAAATTTTTTTTATTTCACTTAAATAGTATTTTATTCTTTCCAATCATATGCAAAAATAGTTTTCAATATTCATCCTTGTGAGAATTTGAATTCCAAATCTTTTCTCCCTCCCTCCCCAAGACAGTCATATGACATAGGCTATACATGTACAATCACATTTCCACAGTAGTCAGGTTGTGAAAAAGAATCAAGACAAAAAGGAAAAACCACAAGAAAGAAAAAAAATTTAAGTGGACAGAGTATGCTTTTGATCTGCATTCAAACTCCATAGGTTTTTCTCTGGATGCAATTGGCACTCTCCATCACAAGTACCCTGGAATTTTCTTGCATCGCTGCACTGCTAAGAAGAGCCAAGTTCATCACAGTTCATCATTGTACAATGTTGCTTTTAATGTGTAAAATATTCTCCTGGTTCTGCTCACTCCACTCAGCATCAATCCATGTAAATCTTTCCAGGTTTTTCTGAAATCTGTCTGCTTATCATTTGTTATAGCACAATAGTATTCCATTACATTCATACAGCATGGTTTATTCAGCCATTCCCGAATTCATGGGTATCCCCTCAATTTTAATTAATGCTTTTTGACTGTAATTATATTGGCTCAGAGTTTAGAGAAGAGGAAAGTCCCCAGCAGAAATCAGGGTATGAAGCAGTGTTAAATAGTGGAAAGAAAACTTGGTTTAGAATCAGGCATTCTTTGATTTCAAATCTAGGCTGTCACTCTTATCTATATGTGACGCTGACCAGGTGATTTCATAGGATCCTAGATTTCCTACCTCCACCTCATAGAATTCCCCTTTTCCTTTAAGAAGCGGCTCATACACCATGAAGCCGTTCTTGATCTTCCTGAAATCTTCAGCGCCCTTCCAAACTACCTTGTATTTAAATATTTTGTACACATTTGTATTTATTCACTCTATATTTGAACCATTTGTAATTATATACAGCAGGTATTTGTTGTTCCTCCCATGAGAACATAAATTCCTTCAGAGTAGAGATTATTTCATCCTTTAGAACCAGAGCCCAGCACAAGCACTTCAATGTTTGTCCATCGATTAGGATTAAGTTAAAAATTAGGATTTGAATCAGAAGCTCAGAATTAGGGTAAGGATTAGAGCTGTGATCAGGGTTAGGTTCAGATTGGAAGAAATTTGGGAAGTTTTCTAACCCAAACTTCTCATTTTGCATAAGTGAGATCACACAAGGAATGTCAGGGCGGGGATTTGAACCCAGGACCTCTATCTCCAGTGTACTTTGCTATTCTGGCACTCTCTTCATTGATCTGCTGAGTGAGGGGTTAATGACACATCCACTATTTCCTTTCAGCCCTGGGATCTGATGGTCCAGTATGGTGCTGTGGATTAGCCCCTGAATCTGTCAACTCTTAAAATAGAGACCCACCCCATGAAGCAGCTGTTTCTCTCTCTAGTCTGTGAATAAAATTCTCAATGTGAAGAGCAGCTTTTGAAACCTCTCAAGATGGTAGCTGTTCCTAATGGTCTGTGACTACATTTCCTGTAGCCCACTTCCCGTTAGTTAGCTAATGAGGGCACCCCATGGTCTGGACACAGAACAATGATCCTTCTCCAAGAAGTCCTTAGCTGATGGAGACTCGTATAGGTAGCCAACGGGCACGTTCTGTGAGGCGCTGGTTGGCCAAAGCAGGTTCCCAGGGCAAGGCTCAGACCATAGAGTCAGAGAATGGCCAAAGCTCAAAGTGATCTCGGGAGCCACTCACAGAGGAGCCAAAAGTAGGAACTCTGATTTGTCTTGTAATCTTATATAGTTGTCCAGGGCACTGAGACGATTTTCCTATCATCTCCTACCCAGTATGTTAGGGACAGAACTTGAACCAGTGCTTTCTGCCCTTCAGACTAGCCCTATATCAGTTCTTTTCCGTCTTGGACACCACACCCCTCTCAATACGCACTAAGGTGGATTCTCTTTCTGGTAGCCCAATAAAACTCTCAGATCTCATTCAGTCAAATTCCCATCCAACCATCCCCTACACACACACACCTTATACTTATGAAATTGATTTTTTTTTAAATCAAGTGCAAGACTTGACATTTTAAAAAAATGTACTCTGAATAATTCAGCCCAATTCTCCCGGAGCAGGGGTCCTCAAACTACGGCCCGCGGCCCAAATGCGGCAGCTGAGGACGATTATCCTCCTCACCCAGGGCTGTGAAGTTTCTTTATTTAAAGGCCCACAAAACAAAGTTTTTGTTTTTACTATAGTCCGGCCCTCCAACAGTCTGAGGGACAGTGAATTGGCCCCCCGTTTAAAAAGTTTGAGGATCCCTGTGACATCTAGCCTATAAAGAAGTAAAATCTTAGTCTTATTCTCTCCTTTCATAGAGGAAACCCGGAGAAGGGAAGTAACTGCCAAAGGTCATATAGTGAACAGGAGGCAGAGCCTTATATACGAAGTAGATCTTCTGGTTCCAAATCCAAGGCATTTTCCAGTGTATCACAAGAAATGGCGCATACTGGGAACATTTCACTACTGGGGCATACAGGACCCCCATCTGGAAGCATAGTTCTACTGGGTTCAATTTTCAATGGATTCTATAGTCTTCTACCTTTAGCCATTCACTTGGAAGATACCCATCCTTCCCTCTTAGGATCTTTTCTGCTTGAGTTCTACAGAGATCTTTTTCTAGTGCAAAGACCCTTAGTTTAGGACTGCCAGAAGCTTCTTCCCTTTGACTACCTCAGAAGTTTAGCTCTGAGATTATTACCTCCAGGCAGTAGTTAGGAAAACTCTCGCTTCTCCTATTAGACAAATTCTTCTTTGCTCAAAAGCCCCTTCCCTCCAAGTGACTCCAACCTGCCTTAGGGTGATTAGTTTCAATTCAGTCAATTTTACCTCTCCTGCCCCTTTGGGAATCCTATATAGTGGTGTGGGTAGAGACAAAGGTAAGAATGTAGTCTATGCCCTGGAGGAAGTTCATTGTTTAGCTGACCTCTGCAGCAATATTTTAGGTATTCAAGCCCTCCAGCTGTCTACTTTGCCTCTGAAGGTTTTTACTTTTACATTTAAATGTCTCTACCCCAATTGACTTTTAGATTTTGCTGAGATCTTCCCAAAGGCAGCCGATCAACAAATTAATCCACAAGCATTTATTAAGCACAGGGAATAAAAAGAAAAGCAAAAACCTTTCCTTCCTTCAAAGAGCTTACATTCTAATAGAGGGGACTACTTGTAAATAGTTAAGCATAAACAAGTTATTTACTAAATAGATGAAAGTTAACCCTAGAGGAAGAAGGAAAAGCCTTCAGAGGCAAATCCTGAAGGCGTAGCCCCCAGAACCGGCAGCTTTCCTAAACTATCCTCCCGGTAAATGTACCATTTTTTGGATCAGTAGTAGGGTAATTTTGAAGTTTCACAGAGTTATATAACATATAATAGCGTCTCAGCACCATTCACACAGACCTATACTGGGTCCCTATGAGAAAGAAGACCTAGATGGGATGGCAATTAAAGATAATTAACTTTTGGGAGAGGAAGGGCAGATAGGATAGAGCACCAGATCAAGAGTTAGAAGACTCATCTTTCTAAGTTCAACTCTAGCCTTAGACACTTATTAGCTGTATGACTCTGAGCAAGTCACTTAACACAGTTTGCCTCAGTTTCCTCATCTGTAAAATGAACTGGAGAAGGAAATCGCAAGCCACTTCAGGATTTGCCAAGAAAATACAAACGGGGTCATAAAGAGCAGGCACGACTGAATAACAAGCAACATTTTGGCAGGGGAGGGTGTGGTGGTCCAAGCTATAATTCAAAACAACAATTAAAACACCAGGCCAGAGTCAAATCAAAGGACTCACTGGATAAACAAATGCAGAAGGCTCAGCAGAAATTATTGCAACAGGTCAGATTAGCTTGATGAATCTGGTGAACAGATCAAATAGGACGGAATGTCCAAGACCTTACCCCAGCTCGCTGAAATTTAGAAGTCAATAAGACTTATTGATCTTTGACAATGCAAATTCAACTGAACTTATCACCTCGTTCTCAAAAATAATTTGTTAAAATAGAAAATTGTAGTTTTTGTAGATTTTGTAGATTTGCTGTAATTGATAAATTCAGCTCCTCCTGAAGACTTCCCTGGTAGTGGGTGTGCCTGGGTTTCAACCCCAAGCCTCCTTACAACATCGAAGGTTTTTTTTGTGTGTGTTATTGATTCCAGGAACCAAAATTAGCTCTGCAGTAAGATGAATTATAGTCAGTGTTGATAAAGTCTCCGGCTGAAAGATAGCCTTCTTTTAGGTGGTAGCAAGCTACTGGTATAACTATTTCCCCTTGTGAACCTATAGAGACCAAGCTCTGGAGGAGCTAAACTGTTTGATTTTTGAAAAATATGCTCGGGGGCTGTGTTATCCCGATTGATCACTGCTCATATTGCTCATTGTAGCTAACAGGATCCAGATTCCTCACCGCACCCCATCCCAACCAGGCTTCCCAATGGCTCTCCCACTCAACTCACCCACTCTCTTACTCTGAAAACAGTCTTTCAAAACAACAGCATCTTCGTGTTTGAAAATGCCATGGCAATCGGCTGTCCTACTGTTCCATTCACCTTCCTCAGGCTCTCTGGACCAAAGCTCCTTCCCTTAGCTACCATTTCCCTGTCTCCCCCATTAGAATGCCAGCTCATCGAGGGCAATCAGGGGCAGATTGATCAGTATCCCTGTTCCTAGCATCGTGTCTCCTAATACATGGTAAACTCTTTAACAAATGCTTCATTCTGTTATGGATTGTTATTGTTCGGTAAGAAATGACCAGCAGGAGGATTTCAGAGAGACCTGGAGAGACTTACATGAACTGATGCTGAGTGAAATGAGCAGAAGCAGGAGATCATTGTACACGGCAACAAGATTATATGAAGATCAATTGTGATGGACGTGGCTCTTTACAATAGCGAGATGATTCAGCCAATTCCAATGGGGTTTTGTGATAGAGAGAACCATCTTCACTCAGAGAGATGCTGTGGGGATTGAGTGTGGATCACAACACAGTATTTTCACTTTTTTTTGGTTGTTGTTTCTTGCTTTTTGTTTTTTCTCATTTTTCCCCTTTTTGATCTGATTTTTCTTGTGCAGCATGATATCTGTGGAAATATATATATAGAAGAATCATACATGTTTAAGATATATTGGATTACTTGCCATCTAGGGGAAGGGGTGGGGGAAAAGGAGGAAAAGTTTTGGAACACAAGATTTTGCAAGAGTGAGTGTAGAAAATTATCTATGCACATGTTTTGAAAATAAAAAAGCTTTATTAAAAAATCTACCCATTCTAGCACTGTTCCTCAGCTACCTCACCATCCCTTACGGTCCTAGATACGTTGGCCCAATATAATGAGGCACTAGAGTGCCCCGCCTTGTCCAGTGTTCTGCTCGTACTATTCTCTGTGCATTCATTTGTGAGCACAGCCGATCCAGATGGCAGGAGGGGGAGGATTTGAACAGGCGTGCCTGCACATTGGGTATTGCCTAGATTTGGGGAGGCATGTGTGCATATTGGATATTGGCAGACAGACAGACAGAGAATCTCACTCTGTGCGACTGCATGTGTATGGATAGTAATACCACTAATAATAGCCGACTTTACATAGATCTCCTTTAAGGCTTGGAAAGCAATTTGCATACCCTGTCTCAAATGGACCCCTCTAAGAACCTTTTGTGATCGAGTACAACAGGCATTATTACCTACGTATTATAGATGGGGAAGCTGAGACTCGGGTTAAATGATGTGCCCACAGTTTATAGGTATTGAAGGCAAGATTTGAATACAGTTCCTTCTGGCTCAAAGTCCTATAATAATAACTAATAATAACAATAATAATAGCTAAAACTCATATAGCACTTTAAGCTATATTATTATATTATCTCATTTTATCCTCACAACAACTCTGGGAGGAAGGTACTATTGTTATCCCTATTTACAGATGAGGAAACTGAGGTATATTGAGTTTAAGTGACTTGATCAGGGTCACATGGCTTAGAAACCGTCTGAGGGAGAAAGCAAATGGACTCAGTTTTTCCTGGTCTTGTATTTACAATCCCACTTTCTCTGCCTGTATGTAGCATGTGGAATGTGGAAGAAGAATCTATCTATATTCATATATATATATATTTCTGTAGCTGTATATTTATATATCCATATGGATGCAAATGTTTTTGAACACGTAGTTCAGTGGAGATTTTTACCCTTTTGAATAAGTGTGTGAGCATGTGTATGAGCTGTGCCTCGTTACAATCCTCAATGCTAATAAGGGCAAAGCCAGGAGCTCTACTCTGCATAGAGTTTCCCTAATTTTCTATGCTAATCTATCTCCATAATACCATTAATTTGTCACATTTGCATAATGTTTTCATATCTCACTACTTCATGTACTCACCACTATTGCCCTGTGAGATAAGGATGCCTTGTCATACCCATTTGACAGATGTGAATAATAAGACTTAAAGGGGTTGTAACAAGTCTAATGTGGTCTCAAAGCATCTAGGTGGTAGAGTGCTGGAACTGGAGGTAGGAAGACTTGAGTTCAAAGCTGACCTGAGCATTTACTAGCTATGAGACTCTTGAAGAAATCACTTAAACTTTCTTGGCTTCAGTTTTCTCATCTGTGTAAAATGGGGATAATAATAGCTCCTATCTTTTAGGGTTGTTGTGGAAATAAAGTGAATTAATTTTTGTAAAGGTTAAAGGGATCCATAAATTCTATTATAATCATTATCATCATCATCCAGGTTCACATAGCTAGTGAGTACCAGATGAGCTGTCCCACAGATATGTGTCACAAGGGTGACACATACAATACTGTAGCTGGATAACATCATCCTTGTCAATGGAGGATGGCATATTACTTATTATAATATTGATTCAGATCTATTTAATGCTTTAAAGTTACTTGTGAACCTCATTCAGTTCAACTCACAATAACTGTATTAAGGGCTCACTAAAAGCAATACACCTCATGGTCTTAATGTTGAAAGGCATCCCAGAAAAAAATGTTACCTCACAGGAACTAGCCAGGGCAGAAGATGAAACTAGGGAAGCGGGATGTCAGTAAACCCAAATCCTCTGGTCTTTGGGTTTTTAATCACAATTACTCCATCTTGCTTTGCTTCTCCATTTTTATTCTTATCTCTTGTGGACCTCAAAAGTTCTGAAGAAGAGAAAGCAGAATTAGAGGGGGGAGAGGAGAGATAGAAACAGACAAAGATGGAGAGAGAGACACACACACATATACAGAAAGAGACAGAGAGAGAGAGAGAGAGACACACACACAGACAGACAGACAGATAGACAGACAGAAGCTGGAATAGAGGAAAAGCAAGAGCCAATAAGAAAAAAAGACAGAGATTGAGAGAGAGACACAGAGACAGAAACAAAATGAGAAATGGAGAGACACGGAAAGAGAGACATAGAAACAAACACACAGAGAAAGCAAAAGACAGTAAAAGACACACAGAGACAGACACATATGGAGACATGGAACAAAACAAAAAGACAGAGAGACTGAATGAGATAGAGAAAGAGAGAGAAGGAAAGAAAGAAAGAGAAACAGAGAGACAGACTGAAACAGACAGACAGACAGAAACAAGGACAGACAGAGGGACACAGAGACAGACAGCTACAGTAACAGAGAGAGAAAGCAAGAGAGTATGAGACAGAGAAACAAAGACAGAAACAGGAACAGTGGAAAAGCAAGAAATGGTAACAGAAAAAGACAAAGCCTGAGAGACAGAAACACAGAGAGAAACAGAGACAGAAACAAAGTAAGAAATGGAGAGACACAAAGAAACAGAGATATAGAGACAAACACAGAGAAAGCAAGAAGAGATAGTGAAAGACACAGATGGAGAGAGAGAGAGACAGTGAATGAGAGACAAAGAAAGAGAGAGACAGAGACAGAAACAGATTCAGAGATAGAGACAGAGAAATAGAAAGACAGAGAAAAAGACGAAGAGACAGAGAAAGATAGAGATAGAGACATAGAGAAACAGAGAGGGGGTAGGAAGGGATAGAGGGAAGGAGGGAGAGAAGGAGGGGGGAGGGAGTAAAAAAAAGAGGGGGAGGGAGAGAACCTAGTCTGTGCCCTGCAGAACTGTTCTTGTGAGGCAGGACACATACACACATAAAAATAACTAAAGATACTGGCAAAGAAAACATACAGAGAAGTACAAACAAATCCAACTACACGGAAGAATGTCCTCAAGGGCTCGGAAGAGGGTGGAAGAATAGAAGGAGAGCTGGGGATGATGAATCCAACAACTCTTCTTCTAAGTGCTCAACAAACTGAAAAGTTAGCTAGCTCTTCAAGCAAACACATCCTAAGCACCCTCAGAGGCAATGACACTAGGGCCTTTAGGATGGCAGACCCAAAGTAAGAGTCCTGGGCCCCTCAAGGGGCTTGCAATATAATCTGAAAAAGTATATGAACCTACACAGAGACCACACAGAATGCATCTGCTGTAGCTGTAGATTATGGAAGATGTATTTGTGGCCTCTGGTATACTCTTCACACATGGGACCTAAGAAAAGCTGCTTCAGGAATGACCCTTTGAGGGGTCAATTCAAAATTCATGTGCTCTCACCACAGTACTTTACTTTTACTAGCCAGCCAGAAGATACATCAATTCAAAACAAAAGACATTTAATCAAATAGCAGAGGAAAAGTGACAAAACATCCTTCATGTTAGGTATATTGCCCCCGGATGTTATAGCCTGATATCTACTGAGCCATTCTCTGCTACACTTTTGTGGGCTTCAGTTTTTCAGGGTCATATAATTGTTCTTTGTCACCACCTACTGAGGTACAATGGCTAGAAAGCCTCTCCCTGACAAGTGTAGGCTGATGGCCATTAGAGCATAGACAAAGCTATCAGTCACCATACACAGGAAACCAACAATCAAATGTTCTAAACTATTTATATCTCTTTTTACTGCCTTTTGTTTGATATCAATTCAGGGTTCATAGTTCCATATTACTTTCTAACTGGAGGCTAGAAAATCATATTTTTGTTCTATTCTTGGTTGTTCTTCTATTCCCTCCAACCCATTTGGGACATTCTGTCCTCCAAAAGCCCATAGCAGCTGTGTGGAGGCTGGGATATAGATGTGAGCTCGTTCTCAAGATCCTCTTTGATTGTCATAAAAATGAATACAGATTAAACAGATAGGGTCCACATTCTTATCTAGGAGATCTATGTACATGTATAAAAATATATGTATATACATGCATGCATTTATACATATATATATACATTTGTGTGTATCACACACACAAACATGTATACACCAACAATATCTCACTAATCTTATATATACTTACCAGAAAATCCACCAACCTTGAGGCTTCCTTCTATGGGCCCAATCCAGAAGGAAGAAAAACAATTGAGAGCTTGTAGGATCTTCATGATGGTCAAATCAAACATTCTACTTGATTCACAAACCCACATCTTTGTGGAGGTTGGGGGAGACATTTGATAAGGTTAAACACATTATCTTCTGTGAGAATGAGGATGTTCTCAGGGAGTACTTGTAGCTCTTGTACTACTGCTCTCTCCTCATTAGAACCAGCCTTATGATTAAGCAAATCTTACTCATAGAATCGAAGATGGAAGGAAACTTGGAGATCATTTAAATCAAGCTCCTCATTTTACAAGTGAGGATACTGAGGTACAAAAAAGTCACCCTGCTAATTAGTGACAGAGCCCAGCTGTTCAGTCATTTCAGTCAATCCGACTCTTTGTGACCCCATTTTGGGGTTTTCTTGGCAAAGATCCTGGAGTGATTTTGCCATTTCCTTCTTCAGCTCATTTTACAGATGAGGAAACTAAGGCAAACAGGATTAAGCGACTTTCCCAGGGTCAAAAAGCTAGGAAGTGTCTGAATCTGGATTTGAGCTCAGGTTTTCTTGAGTCCAGAGCCAGTGTTCTATCCTAACTACCTATTAATAAGAATTGGGGCTTGGGACAATTCTACCCATTATACAAAGAAGGAAATAGACCCAGGGAAAGGATAAGATTTGTCCAGCATTTATAGGATCATAGAATTGAGAACTGAGAGACCTTAAACATCATCTATACAACCTCTCATTTTTACAAATGATGGAATAGGTCCAGAGAGGTCAGTTGGTTTGCCTGTGGTCATACAAGTAGTATATAATAGGACTGGAATTCAAATCCAGGTTTCTTGACTCCAAATCCAATCCCCTTTCTCCATAAAACATCGCCTTTTAGAAGGAGTGAGAATTTGGTGTGTCCCAGCTTCCTCTGAGCTAGTTCCCCTTTGCCTTCACTTCCCTCCCTCCAAACTCCTCTCTCCATCTCTGGATGCATTTTCTTCTCACTTCAGGAGGCTGATATAAATCAACCTTTAAAAGAAGAAGAAAAAAGTTGCCTATCTTGTATCCCTGAGTTTATTTTCCCCAGGCTCCAGTTGCCTGCTTGTAATTTGGACTTCACTGAAAGGATATAAACATCTCCCCGATTGAAAAGCCTCAGAGGAGGAGTGGGGTGAATTCTCCTGCTCGGATGCAGCCAGGGACAGCAGGCAAAACTCAGGTTCTCCACCCACCCACCCTCTCCTCAGTGCACACACAAAGACATAATCTTGCCCTACTGCTGTCTCCTGCAGGAGGGCAATGGGCTTTGACCTTCTGTCTGAGGAGGCTGGGGAAAGCTGTTCTTCCTGCTTATTCCCCACTGAGGCCATTTCTGCATTTTACAATCCTGCACCTAATTTATAAGCCATTTTTACAGCTGTTGTCAAACAGTCACAAACCAAAGAAATAAAGTAGCCAGAGGAACAATGACTCCCTCTACTCCACCATCCCCCCAGCCCTCCCACCGTGTATACCTGGGCTTCCTGAAAGCCAGGGCCTCATTCTAGGAGACCTTGAAGGCCAGGGCCATCAATAAGAGACTCCATTTTACTCACCCATGCTTGCAAAGCAGCTAGGTGATGCAAGGGATAACCTCCCAAACTAGAATCAGGAGGACCTGAGTTCAAATCCATCCTTGGATATTTGAAACAACAACATTCAGGAGAGAGGGGCCAGACAGGAGACTGGATACCAGAATAGCTAATACCAGAATAGAAGGTTCCCTGTCTCTGAAAGCCATAACTAAAGTCTCCTTAGGTCCCTGCAGTAACATGAGGCTTTAAGCTCTCTATATCTTTCCATTCTTGTTTCACCTTACTCCATCCCCACTTCTCCCATCGTTACCCCTCAAGTTAAGTCAAACTGGACTATTCACTATTTCCCATGTCATCTTTCCTCCTATATGCTTTTATACTCAGCTGGATGGAGCAATGACTAGGGGGCTGGAGCTGAGTTTAAATCCTTACTTATTAGCTCTGTGATTATGGGCACATCACTTAATCCCTTTCAGCCTCAGTTTCCACACAGTAAAATGCAGCTGACTTTTATAAGATTTATATACATTGTCTCATTTAATCCCTACAATAACCATCTGAAGCAGATGCTATTACTATCCTATTTTTATGAACAAAGAAATTGCGGCTGAGAGACATTAAAGGAGTACCCAGGATCACACAGCTAGTTAATAACTTAGGTCTCCCTGACTCCAAGTCTACATTCTATTTACTGTACTTTCTAACTAACTCATAATCATAGCACCTATGTCACAGGATTATTGTGAAGATCAGCTGAGATGATATGTGGTAAGTCTAAAGGCTTTATAAAAATGCTAGCTATTGTTATAATTGCAAATTAGCACCCATATCTGGGATGAACTTATCTTCATTGATGGGATTCCTTCTCTCCTTTCTCTCAGGAAATCCCTCCTCCATTAATTCTCCTCAAATGCCCTCTGCTCAAAGTGATCCCTTCTTCCCCAATCTCTCATCTTATCTGTTGAATATTTCCTATGCACTCATTCCATACCAATATATTGTAGCTACTTGTGTGGATGTCTCAACTTTCCTATTAGAATTTGAGCTACTAAAAGAAATAGCAAGTTGTTCATAACAGATTTGCAGTTTCATGTACAATCATCTTTTTTCCTATTCTACTATATAATAGAAACGCTTATTTTATTTCTTAAGTTCAAAATAAAATAAAAAAGAATTTGAGATTCTTGAGGGTAGGGAAATGGTTATATTTCATTTTTGTGCCCTCAGTGCTCATCACAAAGCCTTATACGTAACAAGCACTTAATATATATTTGTTGAATCAGATTGAATTAAGTTTACCTGACACAGTTCCCTAGCTGTGAGTTTATTAGAGCAAATTTGTACTGCTGCTGCCTGAGCAGCTTTTTCCCTGGTGGCAAAGGGGAGAAAAAGGGCAATGGTGATATATGATTAGAGGAAAGAAAGTGATAACTCATAGGGGTTGGGGTTTTCTTGGGTGTTAGGGTTCCATCTTGTAGGTGACAGCCTCACCATCACTCAATCTAGTCCATCTCACTTAGTGTCTGTACCTTAGCTTTGGCATTTGACCATAGGAAATCTATCATTGGAACTGACTTCTATTGTTCTCCAATACAACTCCATTAAATTGAATTCAATGAGCATTTATTAAAAACCAAGATATGAGCTAGGTGCTTGGGATGCAAAGGGGGGGGGGGGAGAAAGTCAATCAAGACACATTTATAAAGTACCTACTATGTGCCAGGCACTCACTACCAAGCTCTGGAGATACCAGAAAAAAAGTCAAAAGACAGCCCTTCCTCCTAATACATAGAACAATAGATCCATAAATAGATAGATATCTAGATAGATACATGTATACATACACACGAACATAGATACATAAATCGATAACTACAGAGATGGATACATGTATATAGAGTCAATATCTATGTATCTATTATATTGATGTATGTATATATATATACATATATATGCAGACATACACATATACATAGATACATAGATATAATAGATACATAGATCAATAGATCAGTAGATAGACTTGATAGATTGAGAGCCAGAAGAGAACTCAGAAGTCATCTAGTCCTACTCCTAATTTATAGATGAAGAAACTGAAACCCAGCTAGATTAAATTACTTCCCTGAGTCACATAGTTAAGTTGGCAGAGTTCAGATTCAAACTCAATACCTCTGACTTCAAATACAACATAGTCCCTTTCTATGGAACCACAGTGACTCCCATTTATCCAGATGAATAAACACAGTACTTGAGGAGGGAGAGAACACTAACAATAAGAGGGATCTGGAAAGGTTTCTCATAGAAGTTAGCCCCTGCATTGAACCTTGAAAGAAGTTGGGCAATGAGATGATTGATACTATTTCCAATGATCTTGTGACAGAGAGAGCCATCTATACCCAGAGAAAGGACTGTGGGAACTGAGTGTGTATCACAACATAATATTCTCACTCTTTTTGTTGTTGTTAGCTTGCATTTTGTTTTCTTACTCATTTATTTTCCTTTTTGATCTGATTTTTCTTGTGCGAGAAGAGACTTGTATAAATATATTTACACATATTGGATTTAACATATATTTTAACATGTATAACATATATTGGATCGCTTGCTTTCTAGGGGAAGGGGTGGGGAGAAGGAGGGGAAAATCTGAAACATAAGGCTAAGCAAGGGTCAATGTTATCAAATTATCCGTTCATATGGTTTGAAAATAAAAAGCTTTAAAAAAAAAAGTTGAGAATTCCAAGGTCACAATAGTCATAAGAAGAAAAATACTCCAAATCACTAAAAAATTAAAGAAATGCAAATTAAAACAACTCTGGGGTTCTACCTTATACCCATCAAGTTAACAAAGTTGACAAAAACAGAAAATGGCAAGTGCTGTAGAGCAGGTTAGGACATTGTTAGTAGAACTGTGAGCTAGTCCAGCTAATCTGGAAAGCAATTTGGAGCTGTGTCTATGCCCCAGAAAGCTATTAACCTATACAGATTCTTTGACCTAAGGACACTACTTATTTTCCAAAGAGACTGAAGAAAAAGGAAAATGACCCATACATAAAAAAAAATATTTATAGCAGTTCTTTTTGTGGTGGCAGAGAATTGGAAACCAACAAGGTACCCATCATTTGGAGAATGACTGAACAAGTTATAGTTTATTGCATGTAATAGAATGCTATTGTGCTATGAAAAGTGATGAATGGGGCAATTTCCAAGAAACCCGAGAAGACTTCTGTCAATTAATGCAGAGTGAGAGAACCAGAAAGAAAAATTTATTCAATAGCAATGATATTATTTTTTAAAAAACAATTTTGAAAAACTTGGGAACCCTGATCAATACAATGACCAACTACAATCCCATAAGAATGAAGATGAAACATGTTATCCACCTCCTGATAGAGTAAGTGCAGCTATAAGTGTGTACATATATGTATATGTACACATACATATGTCTACATGTACATATATGTTTTAAACATAAACAACATGTGGGATTCGTTTTGTTTGACTATTCATGTTTGTAACAGAGGTTTTGTTTTTCTTGCTTTGTCAAGGGGATGAAAGAGGAGATAGGAAATTCAAAACATTTGTTATTACTTACCTGGCAAGTATATTGTGAATTTAACAGTGATGGACTAGTTCAGTAAAAAGGTCACTTTTATTTGCCCTCTCATATTGACTCATTGTATAGACTCTGTTCTGGGAATCTATAACAAAAGGATCTATAATTCTATTACTCTACTCTATCATTAGCTCCAAGTTATCAACCAAAGACAACACTCTGGCAAAACACCTCAACATTAAATTTCTTTCTCTTTCCTCTAGGAGATTTTCCCCCTTTAATTACCTTCTCCCAGCTGCATTCCCATAAGTACATCCAGACTAGCAAAATAGTTGTGGTTAAGACTATTTATTAAGACAAAATAAACACTTCAAACAAAGAAAAGTAAACAGACTTGGGATGGGGATGAGAATGGGGAGACTAGCCTTTCTAGAGCTAGAAGAGAATCACAAGTGAAAAAAGTTTAAGAAGCCCTAGTCTAGAAGAGCTCCAGAACTAGAGGGGAAAAGTATGAAGGGGGGAAGAGGTGGAATGCCATGCTTATAGAAACAAAGCTACTGGCTGGAGAGAAGAAAGTAAAATGAGAAAAAGGTTAGGACCTGCCTGAAATTGGGGGCCAGGGGAGACAGTTATCAATAGTGAATATCAAAGAAAATATTCAAATTTCCAGGATATAGTTTCTTATTTGGTCTGAGAGGCTATTTTGTACACTGTTGGAAAGATTATCTAGGAGTGAAATCATCCAACCTATGGATTCCTTCCCCTACAGAGAAGGAAAGACCACCATTTCTAAAGGTAGCTCATTTCACTTTAGGAACAGCTCTAGTTGTTAGGAAATCTTTCTTGACTTCTAACCTAAATTTGCTACTTTGCAATTTTCACTCAATGTTCTTAGACCGAGATGGCATTGGCTTTCTTGGCTGACACAGCTCATTGCTGACTCAAGTTTACAGTCTATTAAAATCTCCATAGGGATCATGGGATCTTTAAGAAAAAGAACACTTGCATTTCATTATAAGCATCCAATTTGGTTCTCTTTGGCAAGTAATATATGCCAAACCCATAGCTGACTATTGCTAATTAATGGTGAATAATTTAGGAACATTTCCAAATAGTTCATGTCTCCACTTGCCTTTTCCATGAACCATTTAAAAGTGGCAAAGGTCCAGAAATTTCCTGGAGGCATGTGCACAAATTGGTAAAACCCAATGGACAGATGAAGACTGTTTTTTCCTTATCCTCTTCTGTCATGGGATTTGGGAGTACATGCTTGTCAGACACAACATCAAAAACCATTGTCAGGATATACTCTGTGAATTGTTGTTCATTTGTATTTTAAATGAAACTCTATATAAAAATAATCTAGAATTTCATCAGTAGTAGACTACTTCATGGCTAAGAACTCCACTTTGTGGATAGAAGGAAGATTAAGTCTTTAGTGGCAAATATTATAAGCCTCTGATGACCATTACTCCCCTGGTACAACTGTCCCCAAATGATCAGGCTGGCTTCTAATAGTGGATCATTTCAACAAGTATTATTAAATGCTTGCCATGTACTAAGCTCTGTAACTACAAATACGCGAATAAAAGAAAGACAGTTCCTGCCCCCATGAGTTTTCATTTAAATGAGGAACACAACTTATAAAAGGAAGTTGAAAAGGAATTGAGGGGCTGGAGAAGTCTAGAGGAGTACTACCTGATGAGAAATGAAGAGGTTCTAGGAGGAGCCATCCAATTAGAGAAAGAAGGGTTTCAGGGCAAAGGTTCTTCAGCATCTGATTCTAAGGCTAGAATGATCTTCCAAGATAAAAGAACTTTCTAGGACATGATTGGGAGAGTCTGGAGGAGTACAGACTGCTGAGAAATGAATATAATAGAAAAGCTTTCCTGGATGGGCAAAAGCAACACTTGTGAATTTGTGGGACAGCCAATCAAATCCTTGAACATACCTTCTTGCAAAATCACTTCCATAAAATGTCCAGAGAGCCAGGTTTCCAAATTGGCCTTTTCTATTCTTCTCTTTATGGTTCTTCTCAATCATCTGCCAATGGATAAGATTGAGAGGAGGCTTTGTGATTAAGGTCTATTCCTTCTCAAATATCTGATAGATTATAGCCACCAAACCAAGGAAATGTCTTGTGTTACTGATAACACAGCTAGAGGATGATCATTACTCATTCCCTGCTGAGATGCTATGTGATCTACATTCATGATGGACTCTCCAGTGCTAGCACTTGTCAATTGACAGCTTGAAGCCAGTAGCTTCTAGCTAATCTAACACTTGACACAGTGTCTGACTCAGAATAGGTGCTTAATAAATGTTTATTGATTGACAGATGTTATGTCTTCTTTTAAACAATAGTTTGATAATGGTTTAAAATATATATATCATTATCACATCCCAAAGACTTCTCCCACTTCCCTAGTAATGAATCAAAAATAATAAGCATTACTACTGGGTCGGTATCCCAAGGAAACCATAGGAGGAAAAAGGACCCACATGTGCAAAAAGGTTTATTGCAGTTCTTTTTGTGGTGGAAAGAATTGAAAAATTAGTGAGTATTTATCAACTATGGAATGGCTGAAAAAGCTACAGTATATGAAAATAATAGAATATTATTGTTCTATAAAAAATGATAAACAAGTTGATTTTAGAAAAGCCTGGAAAGATTTACACAAACTGATGCTGAATGAAACAAGCAGAACTCTGTAAAGAGTACACAGTAATAGCAAGATTGTGTGAAGATGAACTATGAAGGACTTGGTTCTTCTCAGCATTTCAGTGATCCAAAGCAATTCCAATAAACTTTGGATAGAAAATGCCATCTGCATAGAGAGAGAACTATGGAAAATGAATGTAAATCAATATAAGCCATGTTCATTTTTTTTCCTTTTTCTTTTGTTTTTTTTTCCTCTCGTGGCTTTTTCCCCTTTTGTTCTGATTTTTCTCTCCCAACATGATTCATAAAGAAATATATATTAAAAAATTAATAGACATGTATAACCAGGAAGAAAATAATAAAAGAAGAAATATTCAAAAGAAACAAAGAAAAAAATAATAATAATAACTATTTTTAAGAGCCTACCATGTGTTGGATATACAAAGAAAGCCAGAAGACAGTCCCTGTTCAAAGTATAAAGGAGAAGATATGTAAATAACTATGTATAAACATGATATATACAGAAATCATATCAGAAAGAAGACACTAAGATTAAGTGGTTCTAGGAAAGATATCTTGTAGAAGATAGGACTTTAAGTCTTCGAGGAAGCCAGAGAAGCTGGGAGGCAGAGATGGAAGGGGAGAGTTCCAATATATTGACCATATTTAGCAATGTATACCTCATTATGCACCTACAATCCACCAGGAGAGAGATATAATTCACTATTAAGCCTCTGGAGTTACAATTGGTCACTACATTAATCAGAGTTCTATACTTTTTAATATAATTTTTTCTTTATGTTATTGTCATTAGGTACGTTGCTCTCTTGGTCCTATTCCCCCCCACCCCAAGTTTCTCTGTCAATTTCATGGTATAATAATATTTTGTTACATTAATATACACTTTGCTTGGCCATTCCCAAATAAGAAGGCAACTATTATGTTTCTGTTTTTTGGCTCCTTCAAAAAGGGCTGTATGAATTTTTGTGTAAAAATGGGACTTTTCCCTTTCCCTTTGGTCTCTGTAGAGCATATAAGTAATAGCTGTATCACTGTGGATATGCAGTTTGGTTACTTTTCTAATATAATTTTAAATTGTTTTCCAGAGTAGTTGCATCAATTTACAGCTCCACATTTGTGTGCCATTCTTCTCCCCAATCTCACACACAGTTAAATTTTTTATCTTGGTTCATTTTTGATGATCTAAAAGTTATAAAGTGAAACTTAGAACCCTTTAAATTCTCATTTCTCTTATTATTAGTGATTTGGAACTTTTTAAAATAGAGTTGTTGATAGTTTGTGATTTCTTTAATACTTCCTGGTAGGGGTCCTTTGACAATTTATCTATGGGCAATAGCCTATGTTTTTATACATTGTATTGCTGAAACATTGTGAGATCATCCATATTAACCAAACCTCTCCAAAGCAATTGCCTTTTGCATAAGCTATTTTTATGAATGGCAGGGGTTCCAAAAATCTCCTGAAGTCATACATGCAAATTGGTTAAAAAAAAACCCACTGGACAAATGAAGGCTGTCTTTTCCTTATCTTTTACTGTCAGAGGATCTGTGAGTACATCATTTTCGGGTATAGAACCAAGAATCACTGATTATCCAAAAGTCAGTCAGGACAAATTGATGTGTTGTGTGGTTGATTGACTTACTCTATAGTTCTCTTATTCAAAGTTCCCTTGTTCATATGCATCCTAATCTTCCCAGTATTCTTCTGTACTATCACTATGCCATATAGACTTTGGGAATAATAATGATGCCATGGAATAAGTTTCTTTGGGTGGTTTTGATGAAGAACAGAAAGTAATGAAGGTGGAGACTCATCTGGAAAGAATGCACAGACTCAAACCATCTCTAAGTTAAGGGGGCAAAACTTTAGTAGGGTGCTAAGCAAGTTGGCAAAGTTCCTAATGAACTTGAAACTAACAAGGGGAGAAATGGGACCTTTGATGGGAAGAGACCCAGAGCAAGGTATGCTGTGTTAATTGTCAGTAAATCAGGTGGCCATAGTCACCCTGTGTATATAGGATAGCCTTAGGAATTGACATCTATAGCTTCACCTCCAGATTGTATAACTTATCAGCAGGGCATGATACAAAATAGCTCAATACATGATAATTTTGTCAGTACGAGATAATTCTATAGGTTCGGTTTGTTCCTCACTGGGGCCCATTTAGATACTGAGCTGCTACCAGGGTCCACTCATCCCCTCATTATTGTTAACCAATGCATCTCTATTCATCATCCCTATGACTTCCCAGACCAACATACCCCTTCTCTAGTTACCACTCCCCTAAATGTATCATCTGCTTTTAGTAGAATGTTAATCCTTTGTGGGCAGGAATTGTTTCAATTTTGTATTTATATTCCCAGTCCATAGCAGAGTGGATTCTCACTAGGTGTTATTGATTTTGGAAATACAGACTGCAACGAGTCTCAATACATTTTACCCACTACTATGAACTTTGTGGAAAGTGGGATGCAAGGCACTGAATAAGATATTTAGGAAGGAGGATAATGGAACTAATATCCTTATCTGTGAACTAATAAAAACTCACATAGCTCATTATAATAATGATAATAAAATAAGAACAGACAAGACTTACAGGGGAGTGGTAAGCAAAGGAGAATGTTTGGATATGGGAAGTCAGAGTGGGTAATGGTGGATAGAGCTGTAAGGGGAATTCAAATGAGCTGGAGAAGGAAATGGCAAACCTCCAGCATCTCTGCCAGGAAAACCCCAAATGGGGTCACAGAAAGTCGGACACAACAACTGTTTTGGCCAGGTTTTAGGCATGTTAAGTTTGAGATAGCTTCAATTCAACATCTCCAAAATGCAACTGGAGGAAAAATATTTGGAACTTAAGAGACAGCTCAGGGCTGGCTCTACAGATGTAGGAGTCCTCTCTGTAGAGATGATAATTAAACCCATGGGAGCTGATGAGGTCATGGAGAGAGATTGTGGAGACAGAAAAAAAGAGGCCCAGGGGATGGAGAAAAGACCATCAGATTTGGCAATTAAGAGATCACTAGTAACTTTGGAGGCAGCACTTTTAAATAATGACATGGCAAGTAGATTTTTTTTTTAAAAAAGCAAAGGACTACATTTCTTAGAGAAGGAAAATGGGCATTTAATATAGCCTGCCTTAAATTCAGCAAGAAGTTATTAAGCACCTATTGTATGTCAAACACAGTACAAGTGTCTCAGTACAAGCCAAAACAATGCTTACCCTCAGAAAGCTTGTGTTCCGAATTTAGGAAGCAGGGATGCATAGAAAAGTGAATGCAAGATAATTTGAGGAAATCTCAAGCAACTGGGGGATCTGGAAATTTTGGGTATTTGTTTATTTCTCTTCTTTCCTCTACTAAGGCTGTGTCTTATTATTCTCTCTCCACCAGTGCTCTGCACCTAGCAGATGTATAGTAAGTATTTATTGAATAGAATTCCATATTCAATTAAAAGTATCTTGAGAGCAAAGATCATGTTCTTATTCTTTTTTGCTTTCTTCCTTCCCTTCCGTTTCTTCTGACCACATAAGTTACCCCACCTTTACTTGTGGGTGCTCTGCCCAAGGAATACAAATTTTGATATCTGAAAACCCCGCAAGACCGCAAGATATTTTGGGGTTTACTGGCTTCTTTCTTAAAGACCATGCCTTAAACCCAAATCACTCTCGCTTTCATCGGCCAACAATAGGTCTCAGATCAAGCCTCCCTTGGTCACTATTTAAGTCCTGAGGGCAAATCATATTTTTTACTAGGTGAAAGTGGTCATTCTCTACCTCAACTCTTACCTAGCTTTAATCATTGGACTGTGCATTGTCTCAGTCAAACTGGGACCTGTAGAAGAACTTAGCTTAAAAAGTCAAGGTCTCCCATTGCATTGGGGACCATGTCCAGTCATCCTGCTCTGTATCTTACCACTGGACCCAGATGGCTTCAGAGGAGAAAGTGAGACTGTTGCTTTGCCCAGCTTTCCCTTACTTAAATCCAAGTCACTTGCATGCCATGGCATCCCCTCAAGAATGAAGGACAAAAGACAACAATAATAACAATAACAACAGCCTAGAGTTTCAGTCATCCGGTTCCCCCAAAACTCATAGCATCAACTAGTCAAGTGTCTACCTCAGTTGTCCTCAAACTTTTGTTCTCAATACCTTTATCCTATTAAAAATGATTGAGGATCTGTCCAAAGAGTTTTTGTTTATGTGGTTTATAGTTATAGATATTGATCACATTAAAAATAAAACTAATTATGAATTTGTAAACTCTCTGAAAGGATTTCAGAGATTCCCAGGATGCTTTGGACCAGACTTTGAGAACCACTGGACCTCATCCTTCTGTTCTCATGGGTCTTGGGGCAAGTACGGTGTCAGTTGTTCTCTCTGTGGACTCTCATGCTCACCAGCTTTCTCTTGGGATATTTCCTTGCTCCAGTTTTCTCTTTCTTTATCCTGGCTTCTAGCCACTGCTGCTGCCATCTCAGCATGATCTTACAATAATTGTCCTGGCTCCTGTAGCAATCAAGCTTGTCCCAGGAATTTATCTGGGCTTGCCTGTAAGCCATTTCCCTTGGTTCTGCTGCCTCTGCTGCTGGCTGGTGTTTCTTATGGCTACACAAATCAGAAGCCCCTTCTATTTCCTTCTACATTGTGAACTCAGAAGAAAGAGCCACTTGTTGCCATTCATCACTTTTAGGATATTCTACTGGTTTGCTTTCCTAGAATGAGCCCTACCAAAAGTTTAGCATTAATAACCAGCCATTAGATTCAATTAGCTCAAAGCAAAGGCATTTACTGAGATGCCTTTGCATCAACAACATTTCCCCCATAAATTTGGAGCACATTTTTCTACAAATGCACATGTCCTCAGTAGGAAGAAAGGTCCTGTATGTAGACTATACTAGTGGTGATTGAAGAATATACATAGGGGACACAAGAGTCAAAGGCACTTCAAACACAAATAGTCCCTGATGTCTCTTATCTTCTAGTTGCAGGACATTTTTGAGGGGCAGATTACTCAACTGTACCCTCAGGGTCTACTCTCATTTCCAGATGCCAGGATAATTCTCTCTTTAATCCATAGCTGGTTCTCTTGCCTGTTGTTAACATATCTTGACTAGGTTTTTCTTGCTAGATGCAGTCTCCTACTAGTCAAGTAGTATCATAGTCTTTGGGCTAAGGGAAAATAGAGTAATCTCAGACCCCTGCTATTTTCTGGTGAAAGCACAAGAAGAGCTTGTTTTGCATACAGTATATATAGCCAAGAGCTATGCCCTTCTCCATTACTGGCTCTCTTCTTTGCTGCCAGAGAGCCCACTAAGCAAAGCTCTCCTGCCTCCATTCTCTGTGTCTCTCTAGAGAATGTGTTCTACTTTTTAAAGGTAGGAGGAGTGGCTTCTCCTCAGTCAGCTTAGTGCTAGCTGTTCTTTTATTTCATCAAGGAGAACTTCTTCACACTTCATAAAGGGGGAGCAGAGAACAAATACATCTTTGCACTTCTTTAACACATTAACACCTTGCTGTCTCTGTTACTTGCCTCCATTTATGTTTTCATCAACTAAGCTGGTATGGGGACAGAGGAAGCAGAATCAAATAATGTGGACAAGTGTAGCAACTTCTCTATTTTCTATCCCCTATCCTCTATCACTTGTAAAAGAGGAATTAATGAGGGAGCATAACATATATGAAGCACTTTGTAAATGGAGTGGATAATAACAGTCAGAAAAGTAGAGTCAGGAGGGAGTTCAGTAAAGGAGTATATTTGGAGCTGGATTTTAAAGAATGGACATATGAGGTGTGTTTGTTGTTCCTAAATGATTGTTCTGTGTCCATCATTTTTGAAGATCAATGACATCACTGATGATGTTTTGACTAGTGCATGAATTAGATGTAAGTGAGGGAAATTTACACAAAATCATCACCCTTATTCTCTCTGGAACGTATCTACTATATCTTGGAACACTAGAATAAGTATTATCCATTCATCTGTTCATTTAGCCAAGAAATATTTACTAACCACCCACTGTATACAAAACACTGGATGAAGTATTGTATGAAACTGAATAAGAACATGATTTCTTGTTTTAAGGAGTTTATAACTGGGTGAAGGAGAGTAAGAATAAGAAGATAATGACAATTTATGAGTCTGGGCAACAAGAAGAATAATGGTACCTGTAACAGAAATAAGTGGGGTTTGGAGGAAAAACAACATATTCTGTTTTGTTCATGTTGAATTCAAGATTGACTCTGGGACAATCAGTTTGGAAACATCCAATAAACAGATGGTGATGTTGGAGTGAAGGGTAAAGTCTAGATATATGTTTCTACTTTTAGAATTAACCAAATTCAGTTAATTTTATATTGTGTGACATTGGACATGTCACTTAATGCCTCTCTGATCCCTCATCTTATCAGTAAAATGAAGAAGCCAGAATAGATGACCTCTAAATCCATGAGTCTAAAGGCTAGAACATTATTATTATTATTGATCAATGCCTGATTTACCTTGGTGCAGATTCTATCCCCAAATCCCAATTAGTTCCTCCTCTAAGGGGAGTAGCAAAGAGATCCTAAGAGACCAGTCTGGTGAGAATCTTTCTTCTTTTCTTCTACCCAATCTTGAACTTTCTCTAGCAGGGATCCTCAAACTTTTTTTAATAGGGGGCCAGTTCACTGTCCCTCAAACTGTTGGAGAGCCGGACTATAGTAAAAACAAAAACTTTGTTTTGTGGGCCTTTAAATAAAGAGACTTCGTAGCCCTGGGTGAGGGGGATAAACATCCTCAGCTGCCACATCTGGCCCGCGGGCCAAGTTTGAGGACCCCTGCTAAAGCAAGCAATATTTGATCAATTGTTGTCACTCAATAATTTTTTCAATTATGTTCCAACTTTTCACTACTCCATTTAAGGTCTTCTTGGCAAAGATACTGGAATTCACCAGACTGTTCAGATATCAGATTGCTTCACCATTTTTTTTTTCTTCAGCTCATTTTATAGCTGAGGAAACTGAGGCAAACAGTGACTTGCCCATGGTCACACAGTTACTAAGCATCTGAGTCCAGCTTTGAACTCATGATGATGAGTGTTTTTGATTCCAGGCACAGCAATCTATCAACTGTGCCTCTAACTGCCCAAAATAGTACTCATTGTCTTTCCCTTTTAATGATTCTCTTTTTCAAAATATCTTTAGTGTTATCAAACTTCTGGTCATCCTAGTATCTTTTTAAGGTTTGCAAAGTATTCTACATATACTATTTCATTCAATCCATACACCCTGTGAGACAGATGTTCTTTATCATCCCCATTTTACAGAAGAGAAAACTAAGTCTGAAAATGGTATTCCCCGAGCAAGATTAAATAAGTCTTCAAGTCTTTAAACCCAGCACTCAATGATAGGACCAACATTTTCCTACCCCAACTTCTTTTCTCTCATCTTTCTTAAGGCAGCTTTCTGGTCCAGATACTTTAAAAGTCTCACAGTAACTCAAATAGAAACAGATCCCTGAGGGATGTATATTGACTTAGGAAACCACCAATTGATGTTATTTATGTCATATTGCATTTTTATTTATTTTGTTAAACGTTTCCCAGTAACATTTTAATCTGGTCCAGTTTCCACTCTGGAGTTTTGCTGGCTGCTGGGAGTTCAGGGAGAAGAGAATCTGAGTTTTTCATCCATGAGGAGGCAGGGAGGCTGAATATATCAATACTGAAGATAAAGTACTAGTGTATCCTTGCTCCATACCCTTGCAGTGTTTGAGCAAAGTAATTCTCTTTTGTTAAACATTTACTGACTCACCAATGTCTCATTTCCTCCCCAAATTGAGCCCTAACTGAGAGTGTGCTGGCTTTAGAGCTGTGTCTACAGCACACACTTGTCCAATTTAGCGGCCTCACATCCAATCAGTTGAGAAGTCTTGTGGATTCTTTCTTCACATCTCACTCCTGCAGCCTCTTCTCCCCACTCAAATGGTGACCACTCTAGTTCAGACTCTCATTGCCTCTTACCAAGACACCTGCAAATGTTTCCTGGTTGTCCTCCCTGTATGAAATTTCTCTTCCTCTCTAACTCATTCTTTACACTAGAGCTTCTTAAATTTTTTCCCCTCACAACCCTCTATTACATCTACAACATAGAAATGGAGAGGGGATTAAAGTGAGAGGACTGGAAATGTATGTATAAAAAGGAATACGTAAATAGGAACGTGTAAAAAGCTTTAAACACCCAACAAAAGACTCTACATTTGATCATGAGGGTAATAGGGAATCTTACAGTTTGCTGAATTTAGAGGGGAAGAGACAAGGTTAGATCTATGATTTAGGAAATTGACTTTGGATTAAAGAAGGGAGACATAAAGCAGAAAGACCAATCAGGGGCTATTGCAATATTCTAGGTAGTGAGGGTGATGGCTGGTGAGTGGAGACGCGGCACACATGACAGATTTTGTGTAGGAAGAAATGACAAGATTTGGCAACTGGTGAATGTGTGAGGTAATAGGAGCTGAGAGTAACACTGAGGTTTTCAGCCTGGGTGAGTTGGAGCATAATGATGCCTGTGAAGAGAGGAGGGAAAAAAGAATGAATTTTGTTTTGCACATAGTGAGTTTGAGATACCTAGGGGACACAAAACATTCTACCTCTAATCTCTGTCTCTTTGCATAGTCATTCCCAGTGCCAAAATGTACTCATCCTCACCTTCCCCTCTTAAAAGGGCGCTAGGGGACATAGCACTGGGACTAAGTTAGTGAGATCTGAATTCAAATCTAGCCTCAAGATACTTCCTAGCTCCTTAACCTCTGGGTAGCTCTCAGAGGCTGTTTTGACAGTCAAAAAAAAATAATATTGGTAAAGCACTTAGCACAGTTCATGGTGCGCATTCAGCACTATAGACATGTTTTATTGTTGGTCAGTCATTTTCAGTCATGTCCAACTCTTCATGACTTCATTTGGGATTTTCTTGGCAAAGATACTGGAATGGTTTGTCATTTCCTTCTCCTGCTCATTCTATAGATAAGGGGATTGAAGCAAATAAGATTAAATAGCTTGCTCAAGTATCTGCAGTCACATTTGAACTCAGATCTTCTTGATCCCAGGCCTACCACTGTGCCACCTAGATATCCCAATATAAATGTTACTGTTACTATTAATAACAATAATAATAATGTCATTATTACTAGAATCCTCTATTTCCTTTCAAACTCAGCTTGAACTTCCCATATAGAACCATTCCTGACTCCCCAGCTACCAATATCTTCATTCTCTTCCCACCCACCCACCCCAAATTTCCTTATATTTATGTATGCGTGATAAGGTCTTAGAAGGCAAGAAACATGCCTTATTCCTTGTTGGAACCGTGACTTCTTAAGGTTTTTTCAATATAAGTGCTCAGCAAAGGTTTGCTAAATGAAATTAAATTGCTAGAATCCTCAGTTTCCTTTCAAACTCGGCTTAAACGCCACTCCCTATATACGACAATTCCTGACTCCCCAGCTGCCAGTGCCTTCCCACCACCCCCCAAATTTCCTTGTATTTAAGTATATGTGATAAGATCTTAGAAGGTAAGAAACAAGACTTTACTCCTCGTTGGAACCTGACTTCTTCCACAGGGCTTTTTCAATGTAGGTGCTCAGCAAAGATATGCTAAATGAAATGTGCAAATGAAACACTTCTACAGTGGAGGGGCAGGGAGATCCCATCTAGCTTTGGGTCTGGGCCCATTAAGGGAATATAGAAGAGGTTTCATGGAGAAGCAGAATGGAACTTTGGTTTGAAGGCTGGATAGGATTTCAATAGGAAAAAAAAAATCTTGAAGGTTAAGAGAAGCAGATTTAGCACAAATAAAAAGGAATACAGTCCTACTTCACACGGCACACGTTGAGTTTACAAAAATCGATAACCCAAAGGTGGTACAGGCTGAAATATAAGTAGGAAGGTTCAGATAAATTCATGAGGCCTGCATTAATTTATCCAAACCCCTAGTGGTTTTCTATTGCCTATAGGATAAAATATAACTTCCTTCGTCTGGTATTTAAGGCCCTCCACAATATGCCTCCAACCTACTTTTCTAGGCTTATCCAAATTTATCCCCTTTTTCACACACTCTGTTTCAGATGAACTGGACTAATAATTATTCCCTCTTCTCACCCTTCTCTCTTCTGCTTATTTGCATTCACACAGGCCATCACATGTCTAGAATTCACTCTTTCTCTTCTCAGCCTGGAAAATTCTCTTTTCCATGAAGGTCCAGCCCAATCAATGTTTCCTTGAAGAAATCTATCTTGATCCTTTCTCAGCTCCCTCAGATTTTCTTTTGACACTGTCTATATTTTTCCTTTGCTTTCAAATCATTTTATTTTGTGGCACACTTATTTTCTGCATATGTGACTTCAAAAGATAAAGCACTGGAGTCAGGGAAATGAGTTCAAATCCAGCCTCAGACACTCACTAGTTGTATGACTCTAGGCAAGACATTTCATCTCTGTCTACCTCAGTTTCTTCAATTGTATAACAGGGGCTAATCATAGCACCTAGTTCCCCAGGAGTGGTTGAATGGAATTCAAACGAGTGGAGATCAAATTTGTGAAGTGCTTAGCACAGTGCCTGGCACATAGTAGGGGCGATATGGATGCTTATTCTTTCCCCTTCTGCCTTTATTATTGGATGCTCATCAATTTGGAACTATATCCAAAAGGCTTCAAAACTGTTCATACCCTTTGATCCAGCAGCGTCTTTACTAGGTCTGTATCCCAAAGAAATCAAAAAAGAGGGAAAAGGATCTATATGTACAAAAATGTTTGTAGCAACTCTTTCTATGGTGGCAAAGAACTAGAAATTGAGTATCTGCTCATCAGTGGGGGAATGGCTGAATAAGTTATGGTATATGAATGCAATAGAATATTATTGTTCTATAAAACAAGATGAGCAGGCTGATTTCAGATAAGCCTGGAAAGAATTACATGAATTAATGCTGAGTGAAGTGAGCAAAATCAGAATATTGTACATAGTAACAGCAACATTGGTTAATGATCAACTATGATAGGCTTAGCTCTTCTCAGCACTATAGTGATCCAAGGCAATTCCAACAGACTTCTGATGGAAAATGCCATCTATATCCAGAAAAAAGACTATGGAAACATACTATTTTCACTTTTTTTGTTTTTTTCTCTCTCATGGTTTTCCCTTTTGTTCTGATTTTCTTTCACAATATGACTAAAATGCAAATATGTTTTTTAAAAAGATTACACATATATAACCTATATCAGATTACTTGTTATCGTGAGGAGAGAGGATGGAATAAAGAGAGGAGAAAAAATTGGAACTCAAAATATACAAAAAGGATTGTTGAAAACTATCTTTACATGTAATTGGGAAAAATTACTATTAAGAAATAAAAAAGAAAATTAAAGAAAAAAGGCATAAAAATGGACACCTTGATTTGATTGATTCCTTTTTTTCCCCCAGTTATCCAAGTAATCAAAAGTACTCTATGAAGACTGGCTGTATTGACTATCATACCAACAATTCTTTTCAGTAACTGAGAGTAAATCTAGCTGGATATGCAGAAAATCAGCAACTCTAAAGTCAATTCAGTTCATACCAGCTTTGAAGCAGAACCTGAGTCATTTGGTGGCTTATGGACCTTCAAGCAATGTACCTATCTTCAAAGACTTTTCTGACTACAGGTTTGAGACTATGAATACATACTGTTTTATGTTTTTTTGGAGACAACTTTATCTCCATAGATTCTCCTAACTTTGGTTATAGGGCTCTTGAAATATTCTGTTTTTGGATATATCACTTTGAACTATATCAAGCCTTGAACTATAAACTGCTTATCACCAACAATGCTTTCTGATTTGTGTATCAAAGGGTTTCAACCCTGACACTTGGAATTCCTCATTTCTCTTGTTTCCTGGGACTTTCTGCCTAGCACCTGTCCAACCTCACCCACTTTTTATCCTTTCTGGGTTCAGAAATTGTATAAATATTTTAGTCTTTCCAACTGGCCTTGAACATGTCACAACTTACATTGTTCCAGCTTACAGGTTTCTTCTCAGGCAAATAACTTCACTCATAATTTATGTAAAATGTGATTGGATTTTGGTTCATTTCAGGTTCCCCCTTTGGATCTGGGGTTTCTTCTGTTTGACAGTTTATTTAACAAGGTCAAGAAATATACTTATTTAAATCTTTATGCCAGGAACATCCAGGTGGCACAGTGGATAGAATTTGGACCCTGGATTCAGGAGTACCTGAATTCAAATCTGGTCTCAGACATTTACTATTTGTTCGACTCTGGATGAAGTAACTTAACCCTGTTTGCCTCAGTTTCCTTATATGTAAAATAAATTGGAGAAGGAAAGGCAAAACTCTAGTATCTCTACCAAGAAAACCCTAAATAAGGTCACATAGAGTCAGATACGACTGAACAACAACAACAATAATGATGAAGAGGAAGAGAAGGGAGAGGAGGAGGAGAAGAAGGAAGAAGCAGAAGGAAGAAAAAGGAAGAGGAGAAGGAGGAAGGAGGAGGAGAAAGAAAAGGAGGGTGAGGAAGAAAGCGAGAAAGAGAAGGAAGAGGAAGAGAAAGGAAAGGAGGAGGGGAGAAAGGAAAGAAGGAGGGGAGAAAAGGAAGGAAGAGGAGAAAGAGAAGAAGGAAGATGAGAAAGAGGAGGAGGAGAAAAGAGAAGGAGAAGGAGAAAGAGAAGGAGAGAGAGAAAGAGAAGGGAAAGGAGGAAGAGGAGGAGAAGAGGAAGGAGAAAGAGAAGAAAGGGGAGGAAGAGGAAAAGAAGGAAAAAGAAGAGGAGGAGAAAGACAATATTTAGATTTATGTAGTCCTTTAGAAATATTATTTCATTTTATCCCCATAACAACCTAGGAGGTAGCTGTTATTATTATTTCCATTTTATGGGACAAAGAAACTGAGGCAGATCGTAGTTAAGTGACTCACCCAGAGTCATCCAGTTAATGTTTGAAGCCAGGCTAGAACAAGCTGGGTCTTGATCCAGAGAGGAAGTTGTTGAATTAAAAGAAACTTGTGGCTGTCACAGAGACAGATCCTGCAGCTGGCACAGCTGGGAATTGGCCAATGTCAATTGAAAGAAAAAGCAAGCAACACCCCAAAGCCAGTCAAAGCAATCTGGGGAGAGCTTAGAAGCAAATTTTAATCAGCAGAGCGATGCCAGCCTCCAATAAACTACTAACCGCTGCTGGAAAAATGGGCTGCCGAGAATGATTTCCAAACTGTAATAACCTGCTGGTAAATCAAAGCCCTGTGTATGAAGAATACAATCAAATATACAAAATTGTCCACTAAGGACTTTCAGCCATCAGCTCTTGTTCATAAGGCCTTGACCTCACCTGGCTAGGGGACATTCTAGCTGACTTCTAGACCTTCATTCATTCTAGCATTCATTTTACAAATATTTACTTAGACCTACTGTGTTCTGAGCACTGTATCAGCACCAGGTTTTCTGACCAGGTAAGAGGAGATCAAGAGAACAAAGGATGTAGGCAATAGTAGAAAAAGCAAATTATCTGAAATAAGAGGATGTGAGTCAAATTCTAGCTCTGCCCTCAGTTTCTTCATCTGTCAAATGAAGGCCTTTTTTTTTCTTTCTAAATGACCTCCAAGGAACCTTCTAGCACTAAAATCTTAGTTTAAGTCACCATTTGGAGGCTGAACATCAGTGATGCATTGGGAATTAGCTGGGAAGGAAGATTTTCTTTGCAGAAGTAATAACTAACTATATGATGGTGAGCAAGCCTCAATTACTTCCATTCATTGAGAGGTTGAGATTAGACATTTAAGGAGCTTGTGAATCTTCAAATGGCTGAATGAATGATTGAATAAAAAAAAAAGCATTGTTAAGCATTTACTATCTGCAAAGCCCTGTGATAAGCATGGGAATATATAAAGAAAAGGAAGACATTGCTTGCCTTCAAAGAGCTTACATTCTAATGGAGGAGACAAGATGTAAAAAAAGTTTCAGTTAAAAATCATTTGGGAAAGTCCTGTAGCCCTCAGGGTTCAATGCCTAAGCAGATGGTCTTACATCTTCTTTAATGTCATTGATGGGAAAAACTTTCTTTTCTGAATCTTCAATGTCCTTGGCCCTATCAAATGTTTCACTACCAGAAACTGATATGATTTTATCAGCAGAAATGACATTAAAGAAGATGAAACCATCTGCTTAGCCACCAAATCTTAAGGACCACTCCTAATTTTAAGAATGATTTTCCTTATTTAACAATTTGTCTTACTGCCCCTAAGAAGCCATTTTTGATAAGTTATTTAGGGCAGTTAAATGAATAAAATGTTAGATTTAAGAGTCAAGAAGACTGAGTTCAAATCCTGTTAGGCACTTATTATTCCAAGTCCCAGATAAGTCATTTATTTCTCTCAGACTCAATTTCTTCATCTATGAAATGGGGATAACAAAAGTAACCTCATATGGATTCTATGGGGATCAAATAAGATAATATACAAAAATGCTTTACAAACTTTAAAAGATGTACCCTCTGGGCTTGGTCAGGATGAATCCTCCTTCAGGCAAATGCTCTTCTTCCCTTGGGCTAAAGGGCTGCTCTCTGAATGGTGGTGAACTGTAGAATCAAAGGAAGAGGCAAAAAGAAAACTAAAAACACGAAGGGGTAAAAATTACATTTTCTCCCCCCACCTTTGTTAAATCTGATTGTGGGAGTGGAAGGAAAGGGGGAAGGGTAGGGTAAGGTAGATGGATGCTGGGAAAGTCCCAGGAACCTCCATTGTAAGGGTATCTGTCAACCCCCCCCAAAAAAAAAAAAAACATTAAAAGCCCAGGCAGGAGGAAAGGAGCACCATCAGCTTTGTCCTTAAGGGGGGGGGGGGTGGGAAGATACATTCCAGATAATTTCACCATGATGAAAGAGGAAGAACCGCTGAAATAGCAGAGGAAATAAATTAACGCCATCTCAGCTAAAATCACATACAATTAAAACCTGGATCTGAATGTACTTTCCTGTGCAGAGATAGCATCTTGAAAATGACATACATTAGTCATCCGCTTCAGCCACCCTGCTTAATGTGCGGAGAGATCATCTCCAAGATGGGAGGCGGGAGGGCGGGGGTGAGGTGGGGGAGGCTCAGCTCCTGACCCAGGGTACCCAGCTTGGATTCCATCTCCCTGGCAAGTCAGCTCATTGAATCAAACGACTGTAGTTTCACAGAGATGGAATGCACCTTAGCAATCACCTTGTCTAACCAAACCAAATCCCAGAGAGATCAAGGGATTCTCTTTGTATCACACAGTAGAGTTGGAACCCAAGCATCCTGTCTCCCAGTGGCCCACACCATATTTACTCAAGGTACAATTCCTAATTGTTCCTGGTGTGTATGAACTTCACTCAGTTATTCCATCTTGGGTTAACCTCTATAAAAGCTCTCCAAAAGTCAGCTCATTCCCCTATGGCCCCTTTCTCTTACTGGTGGATTTCTCCAGAGCTTCCATTTTGTGGAAGAGCACAAGGCATCCCACCTCCCCACTCTCATCCCTTCCTATTCTTCGTTTTAGGTGTCGCCTTCCCCTAGTAGAATGCAAGCTCTTCAAGGGCAACACCTGTCTTTTTTTTCCTTGGATATATCTTCCCCACAGCTGCCAAACTGATATTTGTAAAGCATAAATCGTACCGTTCCCATGTACGAGGAACTCTAAGGGCCCCTTCTTGCCTGTAGGATACAATTCAGATTCTACTTGTGGCTTTTAAGATAGCTCAAAATTAATCTTTAATTTTTTGCACATCACTTTCCTTTATGAACTCTGTACTCCAGTCTAATTGTTCCGATTTGCTATTCCCTACACTATTCTATTACCATCTCGCACCTTTGCACGGACAGCTCTTCATGCTTGAAACACCCTCCATCCTTACTACCACATTATAGAAAATCTAGCTTCTTTCAGGACCCAGCTCAAGGATCACCTCCCACAGGAAGTCTTTTCTTATTTACTGGTTGTTAGTTACCCTCCCTATGGTTGTCCCCAAGTCACTCTGTATTTACTTTGTATATATCTTTTATTTACTAATTTAGGTACATGTATTACCCCAGTAGAATATAAGCTCCTTGAGGGCAGGGACTATCTCACTTTGACATTTGTATCCCTAGTGACTACCACATTATACCAAATCAATATGATTAATTAATTATCAATAAATTATCAAGTGATTATCAATTAATTGGTCAAGAAACATGTATTAAGCACATACTATGTGCCAGGCACTCTATACTAAGCACCGATATAATCCCTGTCCTTGAGAAGCTTACAATGTTGTTATTGTTCAGTAATTTCAATCATGTCTGACTCTTTTTGATGTTTTCTTTGGGTTTGGGGTTTTTTTTCTTAGCAAAGATACTAGAATGATTCCCCATTTTCTTTTTCTAGTTCATTTTGCAGGAAAAGAAACTGAGGTAAACAGGGTGAAATGACATGCCCAGGGTCACACAGCCAACAATCTATCTGAGGCCATATTTGAACTCAGGAAAATGAGTTTTCCTAACTCTAGCAGTCTATCTACTGTATCCTCTAGGCACCTCATGAATTTTATAACAGTAATTTTTAATAGTAAATGCTTCATAAATGCTAGCTGGGTTGTTTTAAGTTGAATGGCATTTATTGAACTGGAAGAAAAGATTAAAAGAGAAAGGAAGGGAATAGGCATTCATAAAATATCATGTACCAAACACTTTTTAACAAATATGATCTCATTTGATCCTCACAACAATCTTTCTGGACAAGTGCTACTGTTATCCCCATTTTACAGATGAGGAAACTGAAGCAAACAGAAAATAAATGATTAGAGTCACAGAGCTAGAAATGTCTGAGGCTGGATTTGAACTCCTGATTCAAGCCTGAGAGCTCGAACCTACCCATCTCCAAAAAGGATATTTAATAATTGAGGTATTTATGCAGAGCAAAAGGACAACTAGGTGGTACATACTTAAAATTGGGAAGACTCATAAATGCTTGGGTTCAAATATTACCTCACACACTTACTACTATGTGACCCTGGACAAGTTACTTCACCCTTCTGCCTCAGTTTCCTCATCTGTAAAACGAGCAAGAGAAGGTGGCAAAGCACTCCAGTATCTAGGCCAAAAAAACCCCAAATGAGGTCATGAAGAATTAGACATGACTGCAATGACTTGAGAACATACAGAGCATAATGACCAGCTGGTCTTCATTTCCCCTGAGACTGAAACGTGAGAAAATAGTTTTAAATGACAAGAGAAGCAATGTGGATAACATATGAGGACGTACTTCTGGCATTTTTCGTTCCTTCACTGAGGGTTTCAGGATGGGGACAGAATCTCTTTCCCCATAGTCTAAATCTTTCATTTTACAAATGGGAAAACAGAAGCTCAAGGAAGGTCAAATAATTTGCCTCAAAGCTCCCATGGCTAATGACTGAATTCATGCCCTAGCCCAGATCTTTGTTCTTTCCACTTTTAAATGCTTCTTCCAGCTAATTGGGGGTAGTTTTTATTTTTGTTTATTTGTTTTCATTTTTTGGAGACCAAGTCTCCCTATGTCACCCAGGCTGGAAGTGTAGCACCAGCAAGTTACCTGATGTTTCTTGTTTTGTTCTGTTTGTGTCTGTCCAAGCATAGAGCACTGGACATTTATTATATAGCCATTCACTTGTATGTCATGGCATCATGTCCCCAATGTCTTGGTCATCTTCGAGAAAGAAGGACAGACAACAACTGTTACTTCTCTTCCTCCTTCTTCTCTTTCTCCTCCTCCTCCTCTTCCTACTACTTCCTACTACTATTGCTGCTGCTGCTGCTGCTGCTGCTATTACTGCTAGCTAATACTACTACTACTGCCACTATTACTGTTACTACTGCTGTTGCTGCTACCACTACTACTGTTACCACCACTACTGCTCTTACTCTTACTACGACTACTATTACTGCTGCTGCTACTACTATTACTATTACTACTACTACTGTTACTGCTATTGTTGCTATTACTACTATTGCTGCTGCTACTACTACTGCTACTGTTACTACTGCTACTACTGCTGCTACTACTGCTACTGTTACTACTGCTGCTACTACTACTGCTACTGTTACTGCTACTACTACTACTGTTATTCTACTACTACTGCGGCTGCTGCTACTATTACTATTACTGCTACTATTATTATAAGGAAACTGGAGTGACTTGGTTAAGGTGAAGAAGTTAGTTGGTTTATTGGTTGATTGTTGTCCTTTGTTCTTAAAGAAAACCAAAATGACATCACTATGTTAGAATCGAATTACAGTGTGTCCAGCTGTAGCTGTTGAGACCAATATGAGCTCAGAACACTCTGCCACAGGTGGATCACAAACACTCCTTAGGAACATTTGGAGTGTTTTCTCTAACTTTGCACATCTCGAGTTTCTTCTGAGCTAATTCACTTCTGCTTTGCTCATAGAACACAGTACCTTCTCTGAGGCAGGCACGCCAAGCTGAACAGTCTTGTGCCACTGTCTCCCATGTCATACAATCAATTCTGAAGTTCTTAAAAGAGACCTTGAGAGTGTCCTTGTATCATGTTTTCTGAGTACTTGTGCATAGTTGCCCTGTGTGAGTTATCAAAAAAAAAAAAAAGTGAAGAAGCTAGTAAATAAATGGTGGTGATAATAACAATAATAATAATGACTAACAGTGTTAGATCTGCCTTCACAGCCTGAGTCACATAGACCTTGATCTCCGTAGACAGCCTGGAGGTCTCTAAATGAGGGGCTCACCATATTAGTGTGAGCACCTGATGAAGTTGGCCCTCCTGCACTCAGAACTCTCACACCTCAGCCTTCATGTTAGTGGAATTATAGGCATTGACCATTGCCTACTGGGGGGGGGGGGAGGGGAAACGGGGGATGATTTCTATGAAAGTTCCCCCCACCTCCACTATAAGAAAGGAAAATTTTGTTGTTGTTTAGTTATGTTTGCCTCTTCATGGCTCCATTTGAGGTTTTCTCGGCAAAGATACTAGAATGATTTGCCATTTCCTTCTCCTACTCATTTACAGATGAGGCAAACAGAGTTAAATGACTGGCCCAGGATCATACAGCTAGTAAGTGTCTGAGGCCAGATTTGAACTCAGGAAGCCTGATTCCTCTATCCACTGCACCTCTTAGCCGCCTCAGAAATAGAACTGGGCTCCAGCTCACCACCTTTTTCCTTTCTGAAGCTCTGGGTATGGTACCTGTTAAGGGAATTCCTTCTAAACTTTGTCGGGGCTTTCTATTTGCTCTGTCCCTAGAAAGGGAGAGTGTGATAAATATTGACAAAGTTGGAGCCCCAGGGAGGTCATCAGGGTTCAATTGTTTTCATTGAATTCTCCCTACAACTCTCCAGCGCCCAATCCACAGAATTCGGGCAGAGCCTAAAACAAGGTCACAGAGAGCCAGAGGGCCCCAGTCAATTTGTCTCTCTGAACCAGGGAGATCTTTGGTCTACCATATAGCACTCCATGTGGAGGCCAGTGCCCTGGACACTTTGGGGAGGGGTAGAAAAGAAGAAAGCATGCAGAAGAAGAAAGACTGGATTAAATTCAAATCAGATTTATTCAGTACCTACATGTAGGGCACTCTGCTAGGCTGTTGGGGGATTCAAAGATGATTAAGACAAGGTCATTACCCTGGGGAGCCTCTGGTCTAAGCACCTACATATGAAATGAATTCAGAGTGATTCTCATGCAACCTCATGTGTAAAATTAGAATAATAGTTACTGAAAATTAATATAGAATGGCACAGAATTCATAGCATCAAAGAGGCAGCATGGGTTAGTGGAAAGAAGATTAGATTTGGAATCAAGAGCCCCAGGCTCAAGTAGTTGGCTTGACATTTCCTCCCTGTAACACTCTGGGTAAATCCCTAGTCCGGCAATCTAGAACTGGAAGGAACCGCAGAGGTTGTGTGACCTAACCACCTCATTTTTACAACTGAGGAAACTGAGGTCCAGGAAAGTTAAATTCTTTTTTTGTTTTTTAATTAAAGTTTTTTTTTATTTTCAAAATATATGCATGAGATAATTGTATAAATCTGTATGCACAAATTGGACTTAACATATATTACTACCATACTACCATGTGTAATAAATATTGGATAAGTTGCTATCTAGGGGAGGAGTTTGGGGAAGGGAGAGAAAATTGGAACACAAGATTCTGCAAAGGTGAATGTTGAAAAATTACCCATGCATATGTTTTGAAAATAAAAAGCTTTAAATACACACACACACACACACACACACACACACACACGGATAATTTTTAACATTCACCCTTGCAAAACCTTGTATTCCAAATGCTAAATGATTTTCCTAAGGCCAGCCAGGCAGTAAGTATCCATGATCCTTACAACAGCAGAGTCAGTGTTCTTTCCAGAGTACCCAGTTTTTCTCATCTGTAAAATGGGAATTATAATACTTTCACTATCCTTTTTTACAAGTCTGTGAGAAGGTGTTTAAACCTTAGAGTGATATGCAAATGACACGTATCATTTTTCAGAATAAATAGAGAGGAGAAATTGGAATCCAAAGAAGTCAGTTGGAGAGTTTCTTTTAGGAGATGACCTGTGACCAAGATTTAAAAACAGAGGTTGCTATAAATGGGCTAATTCAATGAGCTAAATTCAGATATGGCCTCAGACACTAGGTGGATAGTCCTGGGGCAATCCCCTAAATTTATCAGGCTCAGTTTCCTCATCTGTGAAATGGGAATAAGAATAGAAGCTACCTCTTAGAATCATTATGGAGTATTTGTAAAACACTTTTCAAGTCTTAATGCTACCTAAATCCTTTAATTATTATTGTTATTATTATCTTATTAGAAAATCTGGCACCTACGTGGTGGAGAAAGTCTAAGAGAAAGAAATTTTGTTCATCATTCTGGCTCTAAGACCATGCTATCTAAAAGAGATCTTTGAATGTCTTTGGATTTCAAGTTTCTTCAATCTAAACTATAGTGAAGATTGTAACAGTAACTCACTTTCACATAGCATTGTACAAAATGCTTTCCTCACAACAACCCTATAGTTTGGGTGCAGAAGGATTAACTCCATTTTACTGATGAGGATTTTCCATCTCAAAACAGCTAAATGACCTATGCAGGACCTTGTATCAGGGAAGTGATAAGACTTGAACGCAAGTCTTTGGATCTTAAATTCAGTATTGCTCTAATGCCACATTGCTGCATTCTACTCCCCTGCTATTCTCCAGGGATAATGTAGAAAGAGAAGAGAATTGCAAAAGAAGTTACACTTTAGTGCCATGGATAAAGCACTGGATCTGGGGCAGGAAGAATTAAGTTCGAATCCAGTCTTAGATACTTATCAACTTTGTGATCCTAGGAGAGTCATCTAATTGCTGCCTGCCTCAGTTCCCTAATCTGTAAAATCTTTAGGGATAATCATAGCACCTCTTCTTGGACTGTTGTGAGAATCAAATGAGATAATATTAAGTATTTTACAAACCTCAAAACCCTGAATAAATGCTAGCTATTATTATTACCAATTGTTTACTGACTTCTTTACCTTAACCAAGTCACTTAACAGCTCTTGGTTCCAATTTTCACTCTGTGTAAATGGAGTCTAATAAATTTCTGGTGCTCAGTAACAGTATTAACAAAACAAAAACACCAGAGGCAAATCTGGGACCATAGCAAAGATTATTTTCTAAGTGGGTCAGACAGATTCTGGGTTGGATTTTTAAAATAATGATAATTAATACTTCTGCCAGTGCTGATAGCACTGACCTCACAAGGCTATAATGAAGGTCATAGGAAATAAATATGTAAAGTACTTGGTAAACCTTAAAACTAAATAAATATCAGCAATTATTATTATTGTTAATACCTTCACTGCCTAAGAGGGGATGAATCACATGGTCTCCTGAGGTCCCTTCTAGCTAAAAATCTGTTTTTGTGAATCCAAAGGATGAAAGCAAAGCTGTGAAGAATTGTATAAATATGAGCTATAATAATGGTGGTGGTGGTGGTGAGGATTACAATGGGGAGGGAAAAGTGGGGAACTGAAACAATGCAGAATAAGATATGACAATATTAGGATGTTTGGATTCCCAGCTTCTTTGTCATATGAGCAGTTTCTTAAATGGGATGTGCAGAAATGAATAGAATCTGATTGGAGGAGAATGGTCAACAGAGTGGTAATGTGGAGTGGAAAAAAAGGATTTGTCATTCTGAAGGCGGGAGAGACGTGTGTGTGTGTGTGTGTGTGTGTGTGTGTGTGTGTGTGTGTGTGTGTGAGAAAGAGAGAGAGAAAGACAGAGAGAGAGAGAGAGAGAGAGAGAGAGAGAGAGAGAGAGAGAGAGAGAAAGAGAGAGAGAGAGAGAGAGAGAGAGAGAGATCCCAGAGACATATATCACTTCAGTAGACAATCTGTGAGGATTAATGAGGTTAGAGAGGGAAAAGTCCTTTGAGCTCTAATGATTTAAAAAAAAAAGTCTCCATAGCTACTTTAGGAATTAAAACGATCAAGGTAAGAGGGTCAGGGATGAGGTCCCTACAGGAGACTATGACTTATTGAGGGGGAAGAAACAAAGCCCACGCTCTTTCTCTCCCTTCTTTCAAACTTCATATTAAATCCTTTTCTTCTCATTTCTATGACTACCATCCCCATTACCTCCCATGTGGATTACTATAAAATCAGCAAACTTGACAATCATTTATCAAGTGCAAAGCAGGTGCAAGGGGTGAGAAAAAGGTTAGATAAGATGTGCCCCAAACTTTATGAAGCTTACAGCCTAGTAAAGAGGACCACCCATTGTTGGCATTACAGAAAGCCTTCCCTGATAAGTCTCAATCTGACTCCCATTGCTCTATTTTTTTCTTTGTGTGTATCTATTTATATGCATGACATATCCCCCTAGCAGAATGTAAACCTTCTGAAGGCAAGAATTATTTTTGTCTTTCTTTGTATCCCCAGTGCTTAGCACAATACCAAAATTGTAAGCCTTAAATTCTTGTTTGTTTGCTTGAGTCCATTCAGTCTAATGTTCCTTAGAGAGAGAATTCCCTTATTGTCTCATTTGATTCTCACAAAAGCCCTAAAAGAGGTGCTATGATTATCCCTATTTTACAGATTAGGAAACTGAGGCAAACAATATTTAAGTAACTTCCCTAGGTCACAAAGCTGGTAAATATCTAATGCTGGATTCAAACTCAACCCATCCTGCCTCCAGATCCAGCACTTTATCCACTGTATAAAATTATAGTTTTGTAACTCCTCTTGCAATTCTCTTCTCATTCCCTTAGAACTTATGTAAACTTACAGGCAAATTTTATTCATGGTAATATGCTAACAACAACAATAATAAAATGCTTTAAAATTTGCAAAATGCTTTACAAATATTATTTCATCTTTATCCTCACAACAACCCTGTGAAATACTACAATTATTATTATTATCCCTATTTTACATATGAGGAAACTGAAGCACATGAAGATTAATTAATTGTCAAGGGTTATACAACTAGTGTCTGAGGCCACATTTGAACCCATGTCTTCTTGTCTCCACTTATAACATTGTTAAAGTATCACCCATATTTTACTTATGAAACTAATTGCAGACAAGGCACAAACTATGCCATCTAGTCTGTCTTGTTTTGTGATTTGTTCCAATGCACAATAATAATAACTCATATTTATATATGAATTTGCTATTTGCAATATAATTGCTATTTGTATAGCAATTAAGGAATTAGAAAACAACTTCCTAGATCCAACCCTTGAATTAGGTAAGGCAGGTATTATTGACACCATTTTACAGAAGAAGAATCTGAAGATCAAGAGTTTACATGCTTTGTTGTAGCTGAAGGGAAAAAAACTTAGGTTAGAATTTTATCTCAGATCACTTCGAGCTCAAAATCTCTGGTCCTGTGATCCCAAAACCTGATCCATAAATCCAGGGTTAATCTGGACTTGAACTGAGAGTCATTTCTATAGCTGGTGTATATAACCTCAGTTTCTCTCTCCTGAGACTCAAGTGAGAGGCTTCTTTATTGTCCTAGTAAAAGAGTTGGTCCATGAAGATAATCTCAGTAATGCATTTCTGAACCTGGAGGTTGAATTGTGGGGCAGATAAGTCAATAGCAAGGCCATCAAATCCTAGACTTAATTACCTTAAAGCTTAGAAGAACATGGTCAATAGAGTCTACTTTTTCCCCCAGGAGGAGGATGTGACTCTGAATGGCTTTCCAAAATTTTAGACTATTTGAGAATATGCTTCCACTTTCTCTTCTGGTCCTTCACTATTGTTCAGTGTCTTCCTATGGAATCTGAGGGATGAGGCAGGGACTTGGAAAATGTTTCACTCTCTTATTTCATTCTTTAATTCATTTATTCACTCACTCATCAAATATTTCCTTAGACCCACTATATTCCTGACACTGTTTGGTATCCTAAGTGATAAAAGAAATAAATTTTCCCCTAAAGGGGTTTATAAACTAGTTGAAGAGATGACACCCACCTAAACAACTGCAAAACTAGGCAATATGTAATAAGTTCATTAATTCATCCCTTTCTTCCGATTTCTGTGATCACCATCCTCATTACCTCCCATCTGCCCATCTGGATAACTATAAAATTAATAAATTTGACAATAATTTATTAAGTCTAGGCAGGTTTAGAGGAAGGGTAAGGAGATATGTAGAGAGTTGTGAGACAAAGATTGGATAAGACATGGCCCCTGACTTTATGGGGTTTACAGCCTGGTAAGGAGATTGATACATTTGTTGTTGTTTACTGATTTTAGTCCTGTCCAACTCTTCCCCCGTGCACTTTGGAGTTTTCTTAACAAAGATGCTGGCGTGGTCTGCCATTTCCTTCTCCAGCTTATTTTACAAAGGAGGACACTGAGACAGAATCACACAGCTGGTAAGTATCTGAGGCTGGATTTGAACTCAGGCCTTCCTGACTCCTGACCCAGCACTCTATCTTCTGTACTACCTAGCTGCCCTAATGACCCATTTACAGCAGTTTATTATAACAAGAAACAATTCATATGTGTACCGGAGGCAATAAGCACAGTGCTATGAGAAGTTATCAGCTGGAAACACAATGAAAAGCTTCATGAAGGAGAAAACATTTGAGTTGTATTTTAAAGGATTGAAAGGGATTCAGCAGTTAAAGAAGAATAGGGAAGGTGTACCAAAAGTAGCTCCATGACTCTGCTAAGAATGGTCTGAACAAAGGCAGAGAGAAAGAGCAAGACCCTTTCAGAGGACAAAGGGAAGTTTAGTTTGACCCGAGCATGGTGTGTGCATAGCAAAGTCCCATGAAATAAGGCTGGAAAGGTGGTACATTGCCAGAGGGAGGAGGGCCTAGAATGCCAGGAGAGAGAATGCCTACTGGGCAGGCAATGGAGAAGGAAGCACTGACAGTTATTGACTAGAGAGTGGGATGGTTAGATCTATACATAAGGAAGATTATTCTGTCAGTGGTGTGAAGGACTAAAGGGGTGGGGAGTAGAGTGGAAGCAGAACAAAGGTGTTATTTTGATATGGGAGTGAAAATAATGATAACATAGGGCTCTGGGCTTCCTCTGTTGGGCCCCGGGCCTTCCATTGACCAGTTTGGCCCTTTCTGGATTCTAGGGGTTTGTGGCAGCTCATAAAAAGGGATTGGGGCAGCGAAGTGGCCAAGTGGACCGAGTCAAGTCGGGGAAAATTCACCTTTCTCAGTACAAATATAGCCTGAATAGCTGTGTGATATTGGACAAGTTCTTTTGCCTCAATTTTCTCATCTGTAAAATGAGCCGGAGAAGGGAATGGCAAAACCTCTGCAATATCTTTGCCAAGAAAACCGGAAGTGGGGTCATGAAAAGTAGGACATAAATGACATGACTGAACAAGAAGCGATTTGCTGGAAGAAGGTGACTTGCCTTAAAGATTTGGATTCTGGCTACTTATTATCTGTGTGAACTTGGACAAGTTACTTCTCTTGATCTCAGTGATCTCATTGTGACATGTTGAGGTGGAACTAGATAACTTTTAAGGTCCATTCTATTTATGGCTCTAGGCCCATCATCCAGGCAGGTTCTTTCACTGGGGGAAGTGCCTTTCATCAATATTAGAAGTAATTAAAACGAAGTTAGTCTGAATTCAGATCCTGGCTTCAATACTATGTATATTTGGGAAACTCACTTCTCTCTTTCATTTCTCTCTGTGTGTCTCTGTCTCTGTGTCTGTGTCTCTGTCTCTCTCTGTATCTCTGTCTCTGTCTGTCTCTGTCTCTCTCTCCGTCTCCCTCCCTCTCTCGCCCTCGCGCCCCTCCCCCCTTTAATTTCTGTTAAATGGAGATAATTTTACTTGCCTACCTCAGGGAATTTTTATGGGAGAAGGTCTTTTCAAGGGTCTTTTAAATAAGATTTAATTACTACGCCAGGGGTCTGTAGGGCTGCCCTCTCCTCAAAGCATCGGAACAGTAGTGTTCAAGCCCATTTATTTTCACTGGACAACGCAAGCTCCTTGAGGGCAAAACCTATTCTTCCTTTGGTCTTTGCATCTCCAGTTCCCAGAGCAGGGTAGACACCTAATAAATGTTTGTTGAGATATTGACTGGCAGCATCAAGGCCCATCACCATCCATCTGTCGTGTGTGAGTGTGTGTGTCTGTGTGTGTGTGTGTGTGTGTGTGTGTGTCTGTGTGTGTTGGGGGGGCTCTGGCACCTGAGGAGTTAAAATGACAGAGGCGGTGCGGGCGGTGGGTGGTGAAACACGCAGGCTGGGAGGAGGGGAGACAACGGGGCTGGGGAGGTTGAGAACGAGGTGGGGAAGTGGGGGGCGGGGGGCGCGCGGGGAGCGCAGAGGGCCTGCTGCGTGCAATTACAAATGAGCCGCGAGCAGAGCGAGCGAGCCACAGTCGCTGTCCCGCCTGCCTCCAGACGAGGAGTGCGAAGGAGGAGCCGAGCCCTCGGGTTGGAGGGATCCGGGAGGAGCGGGAAGCCCCGAGCAGGGCGAGGGGAGCGGGCGGCCAGGACGAGCAGGGGCCGTTATTCTGCCGTTGCTCTCACTACCTCCCCCCAGCCCGCCCCCAGACCCTGCTCCCGAGCAAACTCCGTCCCCGAGCTGGGGCCGGGACCACAACCCCGCGTCCTCGTGGCTGGATGCAAAGCGGGTGGGGGCGGGGGAGCCGAGCGGAGCCCGATCCCCAGCCTGGAGCTGCGGGCTGCAGCCGATGTGCGTGCGTGCCCGTGGCGGGCGGCAGACGGGCGGATGACGGCGCTGCCCCGAGCCAGCGCGGCGGCGTTCCCAGGGTGAGTCCGCCCGGCTGGGGCGCTGCGCTGCTGCCGCTGCCGCCGCTGGGCGAGGGCGAGGGCGGGGGGCGGCCGGGGGCTCGGCATCTTGCAGCTCCAGCTGGGGCTAGCTGCGGGGAAGCGCAGCCGGGGAGCCGTAGGGCGGGATCGGCAGGACTTGGATTCGGGGACTGAGACGGCCGAGACCTCTGGGGGTAGGGGAGCTGGGAGTGCCCGTGCCCCTCACCCTCCGGGATCCGGGCCCCTGCGGACGGGGATGCTGATGGGCAGCTGGGGATGATGCTTGGAGGAGGGAAGGATGACTCGGGAGGGGGGAGGGGGAGAGGGAAAAGAGAAGCTGGTGGCAGGAGAGGAATAAAAAGCAGGCTCCAAGCTGCACAGACATTGACTGGGGGCTTGGCGAGGAGATTGCGCCGGGGGTGGGGTAGGGGAGATCTCTTGTTCTCTTGGATTAATTAACCCTCTGAAGTCTGAAACCTCCACAAACTGTTGCTTGGTTGGAAAGGGCTATCTGGACATTTGAAGGCATTAAGGGGGAACCTAGGGGAATAATGAGGAAGCTTGAAACAGCAGAAATGGACCACACTGGGAGGCGTCTTTTGGGCTTTCAACTGTCCTGGTTCTCAAGTGCCCGTGGAAAGAAGCAAAATGGCCTGTGTATTGGTATCTGCCCTGGGCTGCCTAGAGAGAGGTTCCCCCTCAGGCATGGGGCAGCCCCAGGAGACGGGGTTGGTGGTGGTGGGGTAGATGTGCTGTGTGTATGGCCTGGGAGAGGCCCTTCTTCTCCGACGAGGGGCACTTCCTTTGCAGGAGGGCATAGAGGCCAGATGCCAGCCAGCAAAGGACCACCCTCCGGAGCTGGGTATTCTTGCACCCAGACGCTAGGGAGATGGGAAGCAAGCCAGCTACAGGTGGTCCATCTGCCCTATGAGAGAGGGCGTCTTCTGACTTCCTCACTTGGAGGGAGAGGAGCTAGCTCTGTTGGGAGGAGCCCGGGTTCAGGCTGGACTGAGAGGGAGCCAGGTACTGGGGGTTAGAAAGTCCAAGGGACAGGGCCTGAGTGGATTGTGACCCCAATTCTTCCTTCTGACTCTGCTTCTACCCATCCTCCCTGGACCAAAATAAGCAAGGAGACTGTCAGCTGGGCTTTATGCTCTGTTCCTCAGGCTGCCTGCCGCAGCAGTTCCCATCTGTTGGAGCCAACGCAGCTTCTAATTGGGTGGCTGGCAGGGTCGGGAAGGAGTGAGGAGGAGGGGGAAGGGGACCTGAACACAGCTCTCATCTCTCAGAGATGAATGTGTCCCTTACATGGATGGGCACACCTCCCCACCGGAGAACCCCAAAAGGCGAGGTCAGTGTAACCACCACCTTTTCCTAATATGGAGATAGACAACATCTCTCACCACCACCATCCTCACTAGTCTGCACACACTGAGACTCCTCGGGGTTCCTGGGTCCTGTGTCAGGCTCAATCTCCCCTTTTATCTTCTTGCCCCCTTCTTGCCTCCCCTTTTCCTGAACTAATGAGCAAAGGTCAACTCTCACAGGTCCCTCTGGAAGTTAGTGCCCACATTGAGGAGGGGGGCTGTACACAGGGCACTGGGGTTCCCTTTGCCTATGGGCAGTACTGTGCCCATACCAGGAAAAGTCACAAATGAGTAATCTGACCTGCTTTCATGCCCAGGAGGCTTGATCAGTAAAAACATGGAGGGAGAGGAACAGAAGCAGGAATGCAAGCCTCAGCTGGCAGAATCCAGGAGTGAGGTGGTAGCATCAGACCAGCTACCATCAAGTTCTGGATATTTGCAAGTCTTAGGCCTGTCAGCCCCTGGAAGAAAACTGCTAACTGCTGAAGGGGAAAGGACTTCTCTATTTCCTGACTTGGAGGAGGAGACTTTAGCCTAGGCTAGGATGCCAAGTGAGGTGGGCGTTTAGTTCTTTGAAGCTATAATCCTTCTGAGGACAGAAATGGGGATTTGGATCTCTGTGTCTTAAATATTAAGAATTACTGAGCTTTGGGCTCCTGAAAACCTCTGTCTCAGCATCCTTTCTATCCCCATGGATTGAAGAGGACCCTAAATGAATAAGAAAACTCAGATTACAGCTTGGGTAAAGTTCATTCAGGTTGAAAACAGTACTTTTCATTTCTCAGTCTCCTGATCTGTCTTCTTTCTCCCATCTCCAATCTGTTCCTTTGTTTTTCTCTGTCCCTTCACCTCTTCTTTCCCTTTCTCCCTTCCACCTTACTGGTTCATATATCTTCCCTTTCCCTGAAGCTTTACTTACTTTATTTCTGCTCCAGAGTTCTCCTTCATCCTCTCTCTTCTGCAAAGTGCAGATTGAACCACAGACCAGTCATGGAAACGATGCTTCCCCAAACATCCCGACTGTTGACTTTGCCGACTTTCCTTTGTTAGAAAGACCCTGTATTTCCTTGAACTCTTTCTGCTCCATCTCTGCTACTTACCTACAGCTTTTGCAACTTGCTTCATTTGGAAACAAACAAACACAATTCATTGGCTTTTTAAAATTCATTTTTTTTTACCCCTATTTCCATCTGCTTCCTTCTCCCAAGCAGTTCCATGCCAGTATCTGGGCTTCTGGGCAACTCTTGTTATACCCATAAACCTCTTAAGACTCCCAGGAGAAGGAGAGAGAAAGCATTGGAAAAAAAGATAGAGCATGGTTCTTATTACAACATCTGGGTTGTTTTTTGACAGGGGACTAGTCGCTGCGCAACCTGAGAGATCTCAAAAAAAATTGTCCCCTTCAGAAGCTTTGCTACTAGGTAACTAGGAGCCAATCTTTTTACCTCTTTTCCTCAAAATCAGAAGTGGGGGGAAGGATAGATAAGAACTATAGGATCCTTTCACTCTAAAAAAAATTTTTTAATTTAAAATTTAGACTCCACTGAAGGTTTTCTGATTCAGAATCGAGGAGACAGTAGTGAGGTGTAAGAGGGAGAGTTTCAGATAGCTATAGGAGGACTGGTCCAGAGGGTGGCTTGTCTGGATATGGATAGAGCCTGGGTATGATATGCACCAGAATTGGTAGCCATCCAGCCACACCTTCTATCTAAAACCACCCTGTTCCCTCCAGCCCTTAGCTATTGCTTTCTCCTCTGAACTCATGGCATCGGGTGTCATAAGGCACTTAACAAACATGCTACCTTGTGATGGCTGCTGTTTCCTGTTATTAGTTAACTTGTTTTATTATTTATTTCTCCATATGTGTGCCTTGCCACCCAGATTTAGCTCTTCAAGGTCAAAGACTGTGTGCTATTCTTTTCTGTGTCTTCCAGAGCACCCAAGATACTGATAGGACACTGTAGGAACTCAATAAATATTTATTTGAGTGACTAAGTTCTTTTAGCTGCCTAGGAATCAGAGAAGGTTCCTAGAGAGGTTGTCACCTGAGTAAATTATGAACAAGGCAAGGTAGGGAAGATAGTGGACAAGAGAAGCTAATGTTTACCCATCCCAGCGCTAACTTGTAGGTAACATGCACCATTCATTTGTTTATCAAATCATGCAGGCCCACTGTGTGCAAGATGGTCCCTGTGGACAAAAAAAAATAACTAAGGCTTGATTACTGCATACCATAAGATCTAGTAGGAATACAAGGATATGTAGGTAACTAAATATAATTGAAAATGTGATAAATTGGATAGAAGAGGTGCAAACAGAATCAGAGAATTTAAGAATTGTTGTGAGACATTTTAGAAGTAGAGATCACTTGAAAAGGCCACTTTTAGTAGTACGAATTAAAGCTTGCATACCCAGTTCTGTTCCTCTCCTTCCATCGATTTACTAACTAATGCTCCTGGGCAGAAAAGCAGGTTACTTCCTCACCTATAGCTTTTCCTGGTACAGGCATGGTATTGTCCACAGGCAAAGGGAACCCCAATGCCCTGCATCCAATCCCCTCCTGCATGCTGGCATTAACTTCCAGAGGGACCTATGAAGGATACCCCTGCCCACTAGCTCAGAACAAGGGAGAGTATTATGCCCCCCAACTTTCTCCAGCAAGAAAGTAAAAGGAGAGATTAAGTAAGACCTGGAACCCCAGGAGCCAGACTAGGGAGAATGATGGTGGAGATAGACACTGCCCATCTCCATACTGGGAATCCACCTAGTCCAGCCCAGATCTGAAAGGAATCTCCACTAAAATCTCCCTAACAAGCGGTCAGCTTTTGCTCGAAGACTTTCAAGGATGGAAAAGCTAATCTCCAGAGGCAGCAGCCAATTTTTTTTTTTGGACAGAGTTAATTGTTTTTCCTGCCATCAAGTCTGAATATGCTTCATTGCTCTTAGTTTGAGTAAGTCTAATCCCCCTTGCCCTGGAATGGTCCTTAACTGAAGACAGCTATCTCACATCCTCCTTTGAGTCTTCTCCTGGCTAAATATCCCCAGCTCCTTCAGTTTCTGACACAGACAAGAGATTCAGACCCTTCCCCATCCCAGTGGTTATGGAGAAGAAATGGGATTTGTTTGGTCTCAGACATTAGGATTTGGGGAAGGGGGAGAGAGACAGTACAGAGAGGCAGATTTTACTGAAAGAAAAAACTGCCCCAAGGGGGAGAACTGTGGAAGAGTAGAGTTGTTCTCCATTGCTAGAAGTCTTAAATTGGAAGCTGCGTATCTATCTGTTTGGAACACCATAAAAGCTAACCATTTTTGTGGTCCAGTCACATCTGACTCTTCATAACCCATTTGGGGTTTTCTTGGCAGAGACACTGGAGTGGTTTGCCATTTCCTTCTTCAGTTCATTTTACAGATGAGGAAACTCAGGGAAATAGGGTGAAGTGACTTGTCCAGGTTCACACAGCTAATATGGGCAGTACTGTGCCCGTACCAGGAAAAGTCATATCTGAGGCTGGATTTGAATTCAGGACTTCATAATTCCAAGCCAGTGCCTTTTCTACTGTGCCACCTAGTGGCCCAAGAGTTAATATAGCTATCATTTATATAATGTTTTAAGATTTGCAAAACATTTTACAAATACTTCATTTTATTTTCATAACAATATCTGGGAGGTGAGTATTATTATTATTATTATTTCCATTTTACAGTTAAGAAAACTGATGGTAGGCAGAAGTTAAATGATTTGCCCTGGATCACACAGGTGGTAAGTGTTGGAAGTTGGATTTGAACTCGGATTTGGTGCTCTCATCATTGTACAGAAGAGATCCTTGCTCATGTGGAAGTTACACTAAATAACTTCTAAGGGTCCTTTTCCTCTCTGAGAGTCTATGATTTCCTAATTCTAAAGTAGAGAAATAGATAAAGGAATAGAAGCTGAGGGAAGGGGGAGGGAAAGAAAAACAATAGTGAAAAATAAAGGAAATATACATTTATTAAGCTCTTATTATGTGCCAGGCTGAGTGCTTTATGAATATTATCTTTTTTGCCCTTACAATAACTCATGAGGCAGGAATATTGTCCCCATTTTACAGATGAGAAAACTGAGGCAGATAGAGGTGACTCACTTAGGATCACAAACTTCGTATCTGAATGAAGCTAGATCTGAATTCCTGATTGCAGGCCCAGTATTCTCCTCATTATGCCCCCACTGAGGAAGAGATAGAAAGAGCAAAACTGAAGTTGGTGGGGGGAAGTAAGGGGCTAAATAATACAAATAAGGAAATAAGATTTAGCAAAATGTCAGAGAAGTCAAAAAGAAAAGGGGCAGGAGGCAGAGAAGGGGTGAAAGCCTATCTTTGAGATAGAATATAACAGAGAACAAATAAAATTGTACCAGACTTTCTGAGAACTGGAATGCTTCTAGCCTTAGCTTTATTTCCCCAGCAATGTAGTACAGTGCCTGGTAAACAACAAGGGTTTAATAAGTGCTTCTTGCTTCCTTGTTTGGTTCTGTTTTGCTCCTCGCAGCTTTTTAAAGTTGTGGAATAGTAACTGAGTGCTTACAACCTGCCGCACCGTGTATGACAAATTGTTTTTCATATACAGTTGATGATATTTTTCTCCTTCCATTTGCCATCAGTAGGATGTGAGCTTTGAGCTGTTTTTTTTTTTTCCCATGGCAGTGATGGGTGGGCCTAAGCCATCCATACACTAATGGGCTGACTGAGGGCATGATCTTTGGTCATGAAGCAGTTTTTTATCTGTGCAAAAACAAAAACAAAACAAAAAAAAAAAAACAACCTGGTCCCTATAGGAATGGAAATTGTGACCTTGGTCTCATTAGCATAGTGTTCTAACCAGCTTAAAAAACAAATGGGCACTGTACCAAAGCCAGACATAGCGTAACCCCTGTCCACTGGCTGCTGACATTCCAACAGGGCCAGCAGAGAAGCAGCCATTTAGAAGGCTTACTCTTTGAATTAAATTTGGACTTGAGGTTTTCTTCTCCCTCCCCAGTTGGATAGGCTTGAAGCAAGTTCCTTGGAGGAAGAACAGGTTGAGATTAGTGGAGAGCTACATGGTGAATTCGGTGGAAGGGTCCTGACCCAGAGTCAGGAAATCTGAATTCAATCCAGCCTCAGATACCTACTACTTGAGGGACAGTAGGCAAATCACTTAAGCCCATTTACCTCAGTTTCCTCATCAGTAAAACCAGTTGCAGAAGGAAATGGCAAATCACTCTGATGTCTTTGCCAAGAAAATCCCCAAATGGGGTCATGAAGTCGGACATGACTGACATGACTGAATGCAACAACAAATATCTCTTAAGCCCTGACTCTACAATGCCATAGGAGTTAAGGCACTGAACAAATATCTCTCAAGTCCTGACTCTCCAGTGCTATAGGAGTTAAGGCACTGATTCTGAATTTTAGATTCTCCCCACTATGCTCCAGACCGAGCCTAAGAGTCCTTGAGGAGATAGGGCCATCTGAAGGTCATCATCTCTCTTCTCCCTTTCTCCAGGAGGAAGCTTCCTCCTTACAGGCAGATAATTGTCTTTCTCCTTCTTGGAGGTCTGTGGGGTGGAAGATGCTATAAATTCCTGCTGTCACCTAGTCCAGAAATTTACAAGCTTAGTTGAGAGAATTTTTCCTCCTATCTTGCCCAAACCCCTTTGGGTGCACGTGAGAGATCATCGAGTTATGGGATTTTAGTATTAGAGACCATCTCATCCAACCTTCTCTTTCTACATATACAGAAAATGAGACCAAGAGGGAAAGTTCATACAAACCAGACACATTCTCAGAGCATGAGACCAAATACAGATAAATAACTTGGGGACAAATTTGTAAGGGTTGGGGGTCACTTTGGGTTTCAGGCTCAACAAAATACCAGGCTCATTGTCTTGGGGCAAAGAAGTGGAATTTTTTCATTTTTACACATGTCTCAAAAGTCAGATCCTTCAGGAAGAATATTATGAAGAGAAAAGGGCAAAAATTGTTAGGCATCTCGCTTTTCCTTAGGTCCCCCAGGAACAGTAGGTCTGTCTAATCTGATGCTTTCAAGACAAAAAAAAGGGGGGGGGTTGGAGAGAAAGGAGGAAGAGGGAAGAAAGGCAGCCAACAGGAAAGGTTATGTTTCTTTAAAGTGGCTCTCAAAATGAGCCTTCAGAGAGGAGTGATAAAAGCGAAAAACTTTGGTCTAAAAGAGCGGAGGAGGTGAGAATGTTCACAGGAGGGTGACCGATGGGGGGTGGGGGAGAGAGGGGTGTCCAATGCCAGGGAGTGCTGGAGTTAGCCATTGAGGGTTTTTCAGCCCTTCTGGCTTCTGTACATAGAATTTAATAATCAGAAGGCACTCTAGCTTTGGGTCTCCACCGGCCCCTGTGGGATCTTGTCCATTGCCATCAAGGAGAAAAGTCTAGAATCCTAGAACTGGATGAGAGCTGAAGCAGCAAGTTGATACAGTGGATCAGAACTCAGAACTCAGGACTCCCAACTGAGTTCAAATCCAGCCTTAAATGCTTGTTAGCTCAGTGACCCTCAGCTTAACCACTTAGCCTCTCTTTACCTCAGTTTCCTTGATTGTAAAATGGGAATACTAATGCATTTAATCTCCCAGAGTTATTGTGAGGATGAAATAAAATACTAACAAAGGATTCAGCATTGTGCCTGCCATATAGTAGATGCTTAATAATTGCTTGTTTCCTTGCCTCTAAATAGGACTGCTTCCTCATTTATCTCCAGGTGTGCTATGGAGATTGAGGACTCTTGTTCTCTAAGATCTTTGAAATCCTCTTTAATTAAAATTTTTTTAAATAAATGAAAATCTGCCTTTTTTCTTTCCCACCTGTCCTCCCAGCCCCAACTTCTACATAAAAGGGGGAAAAAACCTGTTGTGAACATTTAACAGCCAAATAAAACAAATTCCTAGTGGTGATGTACAGAAAAATGCACTCTGACCTTGAAAATGAGATTATTTCCTCAATTCTTTTCAACATATTTAAGCACTTGCTACATGCTAGATACTATGTTAGGGCTGAGGATACAAAGACAATGCAGGGCAGTCCTGCCCTCAAACAACTTACATTCTTCTGAAATCCACACTCAGGAAGAATCCAATTTGGGGGGATACTACAGTCCTCCAAAAGAGAAAGCCATGATTTCTTTTGTCTGCATCAGTGCTCTGGGGGGGATACAGAACTGTACGTCATAGGTCATGTCTTGAGGGATTTATGAAGTGGCGGGAAAGAGAAAATCTTTACTTATGTGAGACTGCAGCCAAATAATACATATGATTATAGTATAGCATAGTATAGACGTTCCCAGAATTCAGAGAAGGGAGAGATCAGTGTGGGTTAGAGTATCAGAGAAAGCATCATGAAGGACATAAACCTTGAAGGAGGACTTGGATAGTCAAAGAAAAGCCAGAAGGGTACTTGGGATGAGGAAAGAGCAGGAACAAAGGCTGGAGGGAAACATGGGTATGATCTGTGTGAGGAACAATCAGGAGACGGGTTCAGCAGAGCAGAGGGTCCGTGTTGGGGAACCCAGGGAATTTAAGCATCAAATGAGATAATGTATGTAAAAAGTGCTTTGTCAGCCTTAAAGCAGCATATGTGTGAGTGGCAGTTACATTATTTGTAATGATTAAGGCTGGATGGACTGGGTGGGACTGCGTCATAGAAGGTTGAGAGGTCTTGCTCTGCCCTCCGAGGAGTTGGAGAGCCAGCCATCACCCTTTGTAAAATAACCCTTCAGAGACCCAGAGAGCTTATTAAACGCCACCCCCACCCCCTCCCGTGTTTCTTTTTGCCAGACCAAATGATTCCTGTTCTTTTAACCTCTCTTCCTCAGTCCCATTTTCCAGCACTCTAATCATTTCCATAATTCTCCTTTAGGACCATCTCTATTGCTGCCTTAATGGGTTGCTGTCTGCTCCACGCCTCTCTCTCCCCTTGAGCCAAAGCTCACCTCTTCGGGCTCCAGACCTCCAGAGTTCCCTGGGGAAGCATTTTGATGCCAAATAGCCACACTGCTTCTCTCTCACCCTATCTCCTTTCCTGTCACTTCCACAGAGTTCCTCCTTGGCCGTTAAGTCCCAGGGCCAGTCAGACAGTTCGATTTTAAATGAACTAGAAATGAATTCACTGAGAATGAATAGACCCCTTCACCCATGAAGGGCAAACCCCTTCCTTCTCATGGGGGAATCAGTACTAGCAACTCCAGCTCATGGACTTGGGCTGTCCCTGGGGCTGGGCTGGGGAGGTTCAGTCAGAGACCAGACTGACTTTGCCACCTTTGGCTCCAGATCACTCACTTCCTTTCTCTGGATCCAGACAGGTGCCTAGGAGTTGGCTGAGCCGAGGTCACGATATAGCATTGGTCTCTTGGGACATCTGGAGAACATCAGAATTATCAAGCAGATAGGAGGCAAAGGGGCTTATTGTCCCCATAGCTTTTCTTAATGAGCCCCATCTCTTATTTTGCCTTATATAGAGAAGGCAGCGAACACAAGCAGAGAGATCTCATCTACTCCAGCCTTCTCTTAAACACCTTCAGTGATAGAGAACTCACTAGCAATATTGGATTTGGAAACAAATCATCTAGGTTTATATCCTGGATCTGCCTATCTGTTGATTTTGTTCATTTCTCTGTGCCTCAGCTTCCTCAACTGTAAAATGAAAAATTACACCAGATGACCTCTGAAGTCCCTTCCAACTCCATATCAATAATCCTGTGATCTCATAGAACAGACATTTCCACTTTTAGTCAATCCTAGTAGATTGTGTCTATCTCCCATTTTTGTTTCTCCAGCACTTAGCACATAGTAGGGACTTGATAAATGTTTATCAGTTTGTTGATTCTGTTGTTAGGAAATTTTTCTTGTATGCAAATGAAAATGTCTTTCCTTGCAGCAATCAGTCAGTTAATAGTTATCATCCATTGCTTTTCTTTCTACCCTTTAGGGCCAAGCAGAACTAACTA